>NC_133399.1:43245914-43348872 GCF_047511655.1 Castor canadensis
ATGTCATGCCAGTTGAACCTTGAATGATCTGAGGAGGGAACGTGGAGGAGAAAAGCAATTCCCAGATCACAAGTTCTTGCCAGGAAACTGCCACACAAATGGCTGGAGACTGAAGGGAGAGGGGCCATAGAGGCAGTGCTTACGTGGTCTGACCAATCAGGACAGACTTGGTTGTGATGTCACAGTGGGATCCCAGCCACTGCAACATACACATTCCCGAGGCAGCTCCTGCCTGGCCTCTTGCTATGGTAGCGCAGCCAGCCAAGCATGGAGAAGCTGGAGGTAGGTGCCACTGTCTCGTGTGGAAGACTTCTCTTTTATTTGGGTCCTCGATATACGGGGCACACGTGGCCTGAGCACACGGGTGACCTGAGCATCCTAGGATCGGGTGATACCATTCCTCAGTAGAGATCTTCATAAACTTTTTTGGTTTTGGTGGAACTGTTGGGACTGGTAATACTGGCGTTGAAACTCAATGCTTTACACTTGCAAAGCAGTTGCTCTACCCTTTTAGCAACACCTCCTGTCAAACTTCCATAAATCTTTAGATTAAAGAAGTACAGTGAACCCCGAAAAGAATAAACAGAGCCAAACCATCCAACACCAATCACTATATTGTTTAGGAATGGATCGGTATGTGATAAAAAACCCATAGTAATGTACCAGAAATTTGGGCTGTTTGCCCGTGACGTATACCTGCATTTCTCTCACCTCAGCAGGTAGAAACAGGAGGATCGCAGTTCAAACCAGCTCTTGCAAATATTTTCCACAAGCCTCTGTTGAAAATACTCAACGCACAGAAGGTGTGCTGGAGTGGTATGGTTTTTCTTTTTTGAAATATTGTTTATTGAGTACTGTTGTACTGGGTATATGTTGTTACATTTACAAAAGTTTTTTACACTATGTCATAGTTAAAATCATCCCTTCCATCATTTTCCTTTATTATCTCCCTCCCTATTCCTGGAATAGTTTCACAGGTCTCATGTTTCCATTTTCATACATGAGTACACAATATTTCCATCCTATTCACCCTCACAACCATTTACTAATAATCCTCCCTGCTCCCAATGTAACTTACCGCGAGACAAGACCAGGTTTACTTTCTTGTGTTGTGTTTTTTATTAGTTTATATGTTTGTGTTTGGTGGGACTGGGTCTGTTTTCTTCTTTTGAAAAAAAATGATATTTTTTTGTTTAAGATGGGTCTATAGGGAGTTTCACTGTGACATTTCCATGTACATACGTCTTATGATCCTAATTGTTTCATCCCTTCCTGTTGTCCTTTTTACTTTATTCCCCTTCCATTTTTGATGTATAGAAAATACATCAACCGACCGTATTCACATTCTTAACTTCGTTCTTTGAAATGTTCTCCCTCCCATTAGGGACTCCCCGTCAGATTGAGTTGTTTTTCATAGCACTCTTTGTATATTTATTGGGCCTATATTCTACATCTGAGAGAAAACATGCAGTGTTTGGTTTCAGAACCTGGCTAATTTCACTTAAGATAATCTCCATTGCCATCCATTTCTCTGCAAAGGATAAAATCTCATTCTTTATTGTGGCTGAATCAAATTCCATTGAAAATTCTTGTTTTTCTAATTTACAGATAAAAAGAAAGTTATGCAGTGACACAGATTATCAGGAAATTACCACATGGTTTCTGTTCCACTGGAATTTCAGATTCCACAAACTCAGGTGAGTTAAGGAGCATGTTTGATCAGAGATCTTTCTCTGTGAGATAAACAACTCCCATACCCCCGCTTCTAGCAGTGACTGAGTTGAGGACGAGTTCATGAGCCCTGGGTCCCTTAGCATGTATGTATCATTGAAGCATTGTTTGTCAGCACCCCAGCAAATGCACTGGTAGGATTTTTGCAGAGGCCATAGATGCTTTATTGCAGGGCAGATGTCAAGATGCCCCTGGGCTTTCAGTGTAAGCCCCTGAGTTTATGGAGGCCTCTTGGATGCCACCAGTAGTTAGCAGATGGGCCTGTCATCTTCCATGTGTTAGTTACCTATATGTGTGTAACAAATTCCTCCAACTTTTAGCATAGTAAACAAGAAAACATAATTCACTCATTTTCTGTGGGTCAGGTATTTGGGAAGTGCCCAGTTGAGCAAAAGTGACCCAAAATGTTAGTAGAATAGGAGAAGCCAAACTGACCTTATATGTCATTTAGACCAACCTTCTTATTTGATAGGGAAATGTATGCAGAGAGTTTGAATGATTACCTGTGCTGGTGCAGCTATTTTCAGAGGTGTTTGGAGCACAGGGCTCTGTTCCTCACATCTGCTGTTGGGTGATGTGAGTGTGATGTCAGTGCTATAATGTTTGTGTGGAGGTATGAGGTCATGAGAACTAACATGCATAGTCAGTCATTTGGGTGTTAGTTTGTGGGAAACCTGGCCGATTCAGTTTGGTTGTGTAACTTCTGTCTGTGAAGGTCAGTGAAATGAACACAATGATTAAAAACACTTTTTTCCATTCCTGAGTTTTAACAAACTTACTGTAGTGGGGGTACATTGTGACTTTTGCCAAAGTTCTTATAATATGCCATAGTTGAATTCATCCCTCCACATTCTCCTTTATTCTCTCTCACCGTATTCCTGGAATAGTTTCATCACGTCTCGTTTTTCCATTTTCATACATGAGTATATAATATTTATACCATATCCTACACCCTTTCCTTATATCCTCACCCCTCCCACAAGTAACAACTCCCTATACAGGACCTATTTTCCATTTCTGTTACCAAAAATCCCTTTTTGTGTTTATTTTGTTTTAGTGTGGGGAGCAGAACTGGGGCTTGAACTCAGGGACTCTACCTTGAGGCAGTTCACCAGCCGTTTTTTTGTGATAGGTGTTTCTGAGACAGGGTCTTGCAAACTATTTGCCCAAGCTGTGTTTGAACCAAGATCTTCCTTATCTCTCCCTTCTGAGTCACAGGGACTGCGGGTGTGAGCCACTGGTGACCCGCACGTTTTTGTTTGTTTAATTAAGATAGCTATTCGGGATGTTTCATTGTGACATTTGCTCATACATATATAGCTCTATGCATATATATATATATGTACACGTTATAACACAAATTGGGTCATTCCCTCTATTTTTTGCTTTTCTACTTTATTCTCCTTCTTATGGTAGTTTCAAAAGTTTTTAAAATTCTGCATTCCTCTACAGAAAGTACAACAACCATATTGACCTGGTTAACCTCCTCCTTTTACCCTCTCTCTCTCATAAATGAGCTCCCCTTAGACCTGTTGTTCATACTACTGCTTGTATGTGTGTCAGGTCTCTAGTGCATGTGTGAGAAAAAACATGTGGCCTTTGGTTTCCCCAACCTGACTAATTTAACTTAAGGTGATGTTCTCTAGTTCCATCCATTTACCTGCAAACAACAAAATTTCATGCATATTTAAGGCTGAATAAAATTCCATTGTGTGTAAATGCCACAGTTTTGGATCCATGTATCAGTTGTGAGGCATCTTGGCTGTTTACATATGTTAGCTGTTGTGAGTAATGCTGCAGTAAACATGGATGTGCAGGTGTCTGTCTTGTTACCTGGCTTGCATTCATTCAGGTATATCCCTATGAATGATAATGCTGGATCACACAGCAATTCTACTTTGAGTTTCGAGAAGCCTCCATATTGTTTTCCACAGTTGTTGTACTAATTTGCATTCCCACTAACTGCATATGAGGGTTCCTCTTTTTTAGACATCCTTGAAAACATTAGTTGTTTGTATTCTTGATAGCCATTACAATGGGAGTGGTTTGGAATCTTGGTATGGTTTTCATTTTTGTTTTCTTTCTGACGAGCGATGGTGAGCATTTCTTTATGTAGTTGTAGGTCCTTTGGACTTCTGCCTTGGAACAAGCTCTGTTAAGTTCATTTGTGTATTTCTTCATTGGGTCACTGATTTTTACGGGAATTTAGTTTTTGAGTATATTCTCGGTATTAATTTCAGTCAGATGTATACCTGGCAAAGATTTCCCCATTCTGGAGCCTTGGTTTCTGCTTCTATTCCTCACCACGTCATCTCAAGGTGTGGTTCTAGTGGACTGGCAAGGGAGGAAAAGGTTCCATGGAGGCACAGCACAGACACCTGTTGATCTGATATAAATTCTTCTCTGGTCTGCAGAGTACATCAAAGCACAGGCAGTGAAGGTTGGAAGGAATTCACCTCATTCACCGGTGTTTCCAGGTGTTCATAAGTATGGGTTCTGCTGAAAGGTACTTTTTTTTGATGAAAGCCCAGAAATTGACTTCCACAAAGTAGTTAATATTCATGGGTCACATTCATTGTGTGGGTGTGTTTGTGTGTGGGGCCGCATGTGTGGTTGAAAATAGTTCCTGGATCATTGTCCGTGGATGCTGTGTTCCTAATAATGCCAGTCAGGAATGCTCCTTCGGAAGGCAGTAATTTTGGGTTTTTCTCTGTGTTGTTACTCCCTAGGTAAACTGTAATCAATTCACTGAGGAGGAAAGATTCAGGGATCCTTGAATATGTGCAGGGTATGTGAGGCTATCGTGTTGCATATATGTATGTGCCTCGTTACCCTGCTAGAAGTGATTTGAGTTCAAGTGATGGCTTTGGACACTGACTCTCGATTAGCCTTTAGTTGTTCCTTGGCATAATGGTGGTAGTATGTCTTCCTTCCAAGGACAATGTTGGAACTGATGTCACTTCTTGGGTTTTTCTAAGTTTGATCCTTCCTAAAGTGCTTAAAGTGTCGCCTCAGTAGGGTAACGCCAGGATTTCAGCCTTTGCAGATAACATTCGACTTGCGTTGAATAGAGGCCAGGTTCCTGGGTGTCTGTGTCTACCTTTCTGTGTGCCTTTCTTGTGTGTATGTGTCTGTCTTTGTCTGTGTGCTTAATATTTCTCATTTGTTCATGTATTAATTTCTTTGCTATTTGTCATAAATTCTCATATTACCAATTGTTTCACACTCTTTGAGTGTATCCGCTGCTTAGGCATGCAGAAGTGTCTTTGAATCAAAATCTATCATTAACGTTGAGGAAATAGACGGAACGAACAAGGCTGGGTGATGTTCTATGACTTCTGGTCTTGCACAAAGTTGTAATTAACTCCATAGAATGTAAGAAATTCACATACAAGATAAATATTAGTATGTCACTCATTCTCTGTGTGTGAGTGTGTGTGGGATGTTTGTTGTTTAGTTTCCCAACACTGGTTGGTAGAATATAGGTTCCTTCCCCAAGTCACTTGAGGAACAGCCTTGTGTGGCACTGACTTTACGTCTTGGGTTCCATGAATGAAAGGTGAACTGTGATGTCCCTCAGAGAACCATTGCAGATTTGAATGTCCTTCCTGAGAGTTTCATGTTTATTCCATAGGTTGTGGTGTTCCTGAAATCTGCCATTCTTCCGAGAGGTGGTAAGCATTTCAGTCACTAGAGAACCCTAAGCATTCCTTGGCTATAGCGTGTGTGTGCCTGTGTACTTCTCAGATCAAAGTGAAGTAATTTCTGTGTCGTTAGGAAGTGAATTCTTGTGGTGACCTTGAGGCTCTTGGCAGCCAGTGTGTGCTTTTGCGTGTTTTGTTCAAGTGAGGAACACTGTAGGCTGGAAGACAGCCCCAGGCCCTCACTCTGTGATATTTTGGGTCAGTTAAGGGAATACCCTCCCAGATGATGGGAGATGTAGTTCTGAGAAGGAAGTTGCCTCATCCAAGGTTCAGGGAGTTTTCCTGGCTTATTTACCTTCAAAGGGCTTGAGGTGTTTGTGTACTCACCAGGTGAAAGCCTTCCTGTCCTCCAAAGTGTGGGGTCCAGATTGGGAGTAGTTTGGAAGAAGTCAGAAATGTCATGCCAGTTGAACCTTGAATGATCTGAGGAGGGAACGTGGAGGAGAAAAGCAATTCCCAGATCACAAGTTCTTGCCAGGAAACTGCCACACAAATGGCTGGAGACTGAAGGGAGAGGGGCCATAGAGGCAGTGCTTACGTGGTCTGACCAATCAGGACAGACTTGGTTGTGATGTCACAGTGGGATCCCAGCCACTGCAACATACACATTCCCGAGGCAGCTCCTGCCTGGCCTCTTGCTATGGTAGCGCAGCCAGCCAAGCATGGAGAAGCTGGAGGTAGGTGCCACTGTCTCGTGTGGAAGACTTCTCTTTTATTTGGGTCCTCGATATACGGGGCACACGTGGCCTGAGCACACGGGTGACCTGAGCATCCTAGGATCGGGTGATACCATTCCTCAGTAGAGATCTTCATAAACTTTTTTGGTTTTGGTGGAACTGTTGGGACTGGTAATACTGGCGTTGAAACTCAATGCTTTTCACTTGCAAAGCAGTTGCTCTACCCTTTTAGCAACACCTCCTGTCAAACTTCTATAAATCTTTAGATTAAAGAAGTACAGTGAACCCCGAAAAGAATAAACAGAGCGAAACCATCCAACACCAATCACTATATTGTTTAGGAATGGATCGGTATGTGATAAAAAACCCATAGTAATGTACCTGAAATTTGGGCTGTTTGCCCGTGACATATACCTGCATTTCTCTCACCTCAGCAGGTAGAAACAGGAGGATCGCAGTTCAAAGCCAGCTCTTGCAAATATTTTCCACAAGCCTCTGTTGAAAATACTCAACGCACAGAAGGTGTGCTGGAGTGGTATGGTTTTTCTTTTTTGAAATATTGTTTATTGAGTACTGTTGTACTGGGTATATGTTGTTACATTTACAAAAGTTTTTTACACTATGTCATAGTTAAAATCATCCCTTCCATCATTTTCCTTTATTATCTCCCTCCCTATTCCTGGAATAGTTTCACAGGTCTCATGTTTCCATTTTCATACATGAGTACACAATATTTCCATCCTATTCACCCTCACAACCATTTACTAATAATCCTCCCTGCTCCCAATGTAACTTACCGCGAGACAAGACCAGGTTTACTTTCTTGTGTTGTGTTTTTTATTAGTTTATATGTTTGTGTTTGGTGGGACTGGGTCTGTTTTCTTCTTTTGAAAAAAAATGATATTTTTTTGTTTAAGATAGGTCTATAGGGAGTTTCACTGTGACATTTCCATGTACATACGTCTTATGATCCTAATTGTTTCATCCCTTCCTGTTGTCCTTTTTACTTTATTCCCCTTCCATTTTTGATGGATAGAAAATACATCAACCGACCGTATTCACATTCTTAACTTCGTTCTTTGAAATGTTCTCCCTCCCATTAGGGACTCCCCGTCAGATTGAGTTGTTTTTCATAGCACTCTTTGTATATTTATTGGGCCTATATTCTACATCTGAGAGAAAACATGCAGTGTTTGGTTTCAGAACCTGGCTAATTTCACTTAAGATAATCTCCATTTCCATCCATTTCTCTGCAAAGGATAAAATCTCATTCTTTATTGTGGCTGAATCAAATTCCATTGAAAATTCTTGTTTTTCTAATTTACAGATAAAAAGAAAGTTATGCAGTGACACACATTATCAGGAAATTACCACATGGTTTCTGTTCCACTGGAATTTCAGATTCCACAAACTCAGGTGAGTTAAGGAGCATGTTTGATCAGAGATCTTTCTCTGTGAGATAAACAACTCCCATACCCCGCTTCTAGCAGTGACTGAGTTGAGGACGAGTTCATGAGCCCTGGGTCCCTTAGCATGTATGTATCATTGAAGCATTTTTTGTCAGCACCCCAGCAAATGCACTGGTAGGATTTTTGCAGAGGCCATAGATGCTTTATTGCAGGGCAGATGTCAAGATGCCCCTGGGCTTTCAGTGTAAGCCCCTGAGTTTATGGAGGCCTCTTGGATGCCACCAGTAGTTAGCAGATGGGCCTGTCATCTTCCATGTGTTAGTTACCTATATTTGTGTAACAAATTCCTCCAACTTTTAGCATAGTAAACAAGAAAACATAATTCACTCATTTTCTGTGGGTCAGGCATTTGGGAAGTGCCCAGTTGAGCAAAAGTGACCCAAAATGTTAGTAGAATAGGAGAAGCCAAACTGACCTTATATGTCATTTAGACCAACCTTCTTATTTGATAGGGAAATGTATGCAGAGAGTTTGAATGATTACCTGTGCTGGTGTAGCTATTTTCAGAGGTGTTTGGAGCACAGGGCTCTGTTCCTCACATCTGCTGTTGGGTGATGTGAGTGTGATGTCAGTGCTATAATGTTTGTGTGGAGGTATGAGGTCATGAGAACTAACATGCATAGTCAGTCATTTGGGTGTTAGTTTGTGGGAAACCTGGCCGATTCAGTTTGTTTGTGTAACTTCTGTCTGTGAAGGTCAGTGAAATGAACACAATGATTAAAAACACTTTTTTCCATTCCTGAGTTTTAACAAACTTACTGTAGTGGGGGTACATTGTGACTTTTGCCAAAGTTCTTATAATATGCCATAGTTGAATTCATCCCTCCACATTCTCCTTTATTCTCTCTCACCGTATTCCTGGAATAGTTTCATCACGTCTCGTTTTTCCATTTTCATACATGAGTATATAATATTTATACCATATCCTACACCCTTTCCTTATATCCTCACCCCTCCCACAAGTAACAACTCCCTATACAGGACCTATTTTCCATTTCTGTTACCAAAAATCCCTTTTTGTGTTTATTTTGTTTTAGTGTGGGGAGCAGAACTGGGGCTTGAACTCAGGGACTCTACCTTGAGGCAGTTCACCAGCCGTTTTTTTGTGATAGGTGTTTCTGAGACAGGGTCTTGCAAACTATTTGCCCAAGCTGTGTTTGAACCAAGATCTTCCTTATCTCTCCCTTCTGAGTCACAGGGACTGCGGGTGTGAGCCACTGGTGACCCGCACGTTTTTGTTTGTTTAATTAAGATAGCTATTCGGGATGTTTCATTGTGACATTTGCTCATACATATATAGCTCTATGCATATATATATATATGTACACGTTATAACACAAATTGGGTCATTCCCTCTATTTTTTGCTTTTCTACTTTATTCTCCTTCTTATGGTAGTTTCAAAAGTTTTTAAAATTCTGCATTCCTCTACAGAAAGTACAACAACCATATTGACCTGGTTAACCTCCTCCTTTTACCCTCTCTCTCTCATAAATGAGCTCCCCTTAGACCTGTTGTTCATACTACTGCTTGTATGTGTGTCAGGTCTCTAGTGCATGTGTGAGAAAAAACATGTGGCCTTTGGTTTCCCCAACCTGACTAATTTAACTTAAGGTGATGTTCTCTAGTTCCATCCATTTTCCTGCAAACAACAAAATTTCATGCATATTTAAATAAAATTCCATTGTGTGTAAATGCCACAGTTTTGGATCCATGTATCAGTTGTGAGGCATCTTGGCTGTTTACATATGTTAGCTGTTGTGAGTAATGCTGCAGTAAACATGGATGTGCAGGTGTCTGTCTTGTTACCTGGCTTGCATTCATTCAGGTATATCCCTATGAATGATAATGCTGGATCACACAGCAATTCTACTTTGAGTTTCGAGAAGCCTCCATATTGTTTTCCACAGTTGTTGTACTAATTTGCATTCCCACTAACTGCATATGAGGGTTCCTTTTTTTTAGACATCCTTGAAAACATTAGTTGTTTGTATTCTTGATAGCCATTACAATGGGAGTGGTTTGGAATCTTGGTATGGTTTTCATTTTTGTTTTCTTTCTGACGAGCGATGGTGAGCATTTCTTTATGTAGTTGTAGGTCCTTTGGACTTCTGCCTTGGAACAAGCTCTGTTAAGTTCATTTGTGTATTTCTTCATTGGGTCACTGATTTTTACGGGAATTTAGTTTTTGAGTATATTCTCGGTATTGATTTCAGTCAGATGTATACCTGGCAAAGATTTCCCCATTCTGGAGCCTTGGTTTCTGCTTCTATTCCTCACCACGTCATCTCAAGGTGTGGTTCTAGTGGACTGGCAAGGGAGGAAAAGGTTCCATGGAGGCACAGCACAGACACCTGTTGATCTGATATAAATTCTTCTCTGGTCTGCAGAGTACATCAAAGCACAGGCAGTGAAGGTTGGAAGGAATTCACCTCATTCACCGGTGTTTCCAGGTGTTCATAAGTATGGGTTCTGCTGAAAGGTACTTTTTTTTGATGAAAGCCCAGAAATTGACTTCCACAAAGTAGTTAATATTCATGGGTCACATTCATTGTGTGGGTGTGTTTGTGTGTGGGGCCGCATGTGTGGTTGAAAATAGTTCCTGGATCATTGTCCGTGGATGCTGTGTTCCTAATAATGCCAGTCAGGAATGCTCCTTCGGAAGGCAGTAATTTTGGGTTTTTCTCTGTGTTGTTACTCCCTAGGTAAACTGTAATCAATTCACTGAGGAGGAAAGATTCAGGGATCCTTGAATATGTGCAGGGTATGTGAGGCTATCGTGATGCATATATGTATGTGCCTCGTTACCCTGCTAGAAGTGATTTGAGTTCAAGTGATGGCTTTGGACACTGACTCTCGATTAGCCTTTAGTTGTTCCTTGGCATAATGGTGGTAGTATGTCTTCCTTCCAAGGACAATGTTGGAACTGATGTCACTTCTTGGGTTTTTCTAAGTTTGATCCTTCCTAAAGTGCTTAAAGTGTCGCCTCAGTAGGGTAACGCCAGGATTTCAGCCTTTGCAGATAACATTCGACTTGCGTTGAATAGAGGCCAGGTTCCTGGGTGTCTGTGTCTACCTTTCTGTGTGCCTTTCTTGTGTGTATGTGTCTGTCTTTGTCTGTGTGCTTAATATTTCTCATTTGTTCATGTATTAATTTCTTTGCTATTTGTCATAAATTCTCATATTACCAATTGTTTCACACTCTTTGAGTGTATCCGCTGCTTAGGCATGCAGAAGTGTCTTTGAATCAAAATCTATCATTAACGTTGAGGAAATAGACGGAACGAACAAGGCTGGGTGATGTTCTATGACTTCTGGTCTTGCACAAAGTTGTAATTAACTCCATAGAATGTAAGAAATTCACATACAAGATAAATATTAGTATGTCACTCATTCTCTGTGTGTGAGTGTGTGTGGGATGTTTGTTGTTTAGTTTCCCAACACTGGTTGGTAGAATATAGGTTCCTTCCCCAAGTCACTTGAGGAACAGCCTTGTGTGGCACTGACTTTACGTCTTGGGTTCCATGAATGAAAGGTGAACTGTGATGTCCCTCAGAGAACCATTGCAGATTTGAATGTCCTTCCTGAGAGTTTCATGTTTATTCCATAGGTTGTGGTGTTCCTGAAATCTGCCATTCTTCCGAGAGGTGGTAAGCATTTCAGTCACTAGAGAACCCTAAGCATTCCTTGGCTATAGCGTGTGTGTGCCTGTGTACTTCTCAGATCAAAGTGAAGTAATTTCTGTGTCGTTAGGAAGTGAATTCTTGTGGTGACCTTGAGGCTCTTGGCAGCCAGTGTGTGCTTTTGCGTGTTTTGTTCAAGTGAGGAACACTGTAGGCTGGAAGACAGCCCCAGGTCCTCACTCTGTGATACTTTGGGTCAGTTAAGGGAATACCCTCCCAGATGATGGGAGATGTAGTTCTGAGAAGGAAGTTGCCTCATCCAAGGTTCAGGGAGTTTTCCTGGCTTATTTCCCTTCAAAGGGCTTGAGGTGTTTGTGTACTCACCAGGTGAAAGCCTTCCTGTCCTCCAAAGTGTGGGGTCCAGATTGGGAGTAGTTTGGAAGAAGTCAGAAATGTCATGCCAGTTGAACCTTGAATGATCTGAGGAGGGAACGTGGAGGAGAAAAGCAATTCCCAGATCACAAGTTCTTGCCAGGAAACTGCCACACAAATGGCTGGAGACTGAAGGGAGAGGGGCCATAGAGGCAGTGCTTACGTGGTCTGACCAATCAGGACAGACTTGGTTGTGATGTCACAGTGGGATCCCAGCCACTGCAACATACACATTCCCGAGGCAGCTCCTGCCTGGCCTCTTGCTATGGTAGCGCAGCCAGCCAAGCATGGAGAAGCTGGAGGTAGGTGCCACTGTCTCGTGTGGAAGACTTCTCTTCTATTTGGGTCCTCGATATACGGGGCACACGTGGCCTGAGCACACGGGTGACCTGAGCATCCTAGGATCGGGTGATACCATTCCTCAGTAGAGATCTTCATAAACTTTTTTGGTTTTGGTGGAACTGTTGGGACTGGTAATACTGGCGTTGAAACTCAATGCTTTTCACTTGCAAAGCAGTTGCTCTACCCTTTTAGCAACACCTCCTGTCAAACTTCCATAAATCTTTAGATTAAAGAAGTACAGTGAACCCCGAAAAGAAGAAACAGAGCGAAACCATCCAACACCAATCACTATATTGTTTAGGAATGGATCGGTATGTGATAAAAAACCCATAGTAATGTACCTGAAATTTGGGCTGTTTGCCCGTGACGTATACCTGCATTTCTCTCACCTCAGCAGGTAGAAACAGGAGGATCGCAGTTCAAAGCCAGCTCTTGCAAATATTTTCCACAAGCCTCTGTTGAAAATACTCAACGCACAGAAGGTGTGCTGGAGTGGTATGGTTTTTCTTTTTTGAAATATTGTTTATTGAGTACTGTTGTACTGGGTATATGTTGTTACATTTACAAAAGTTTTTTACACTATGTCATAGTTAAAATCATCCCTTCCATCATTTTCCTTTATTATCTCCCTCCCTATTCCTGGAATAGTTTCACAGGTCTCATGTTTCCATTTTCATACATGAGTACACAATATTTCCATCCTATTCACCCTCACAACCATTTACTAATAATCCTCCCTGCTCCCAATGTAACTAACCGCGAGACAAGACCAGGTTTACTTTCTTGTGTTGTGTTTTTTATTAGTTTATATGTTTGTGTTTGGTGGGACTGGGTCTGTTTTCTTCTTTTGAAAAAAAATGATATTTTTTTGTTTAAGATAGGTCTATAGGGAGTTTCACTGTGACATTTCCATGTACATACGTCTTATGATCCTAATTGTTTCATCCCTTCCTATTGTCCTTTTAACTTTATTCCCCTTCCATTTTTGATGGATAGAAAATACATCAACTGACCGTATTCACATTCTTAACTTCGTTCTTTGAAATGTTCTCCCTCCCATTAGGGACTCCCCGTCAGATTGAGTTGTTTTTCATAGCACTCTTTGTATATTTATTGGGCCTATATTCTACATCTGAGAGAAAACATGCAGTGTTTGGCTTCAGAACCTGGCTAATTTCACTTAAGATAATGTCCATTTCCATCCATTTCTCTGCAAAGGATAAAATCTCATTCTTTATTGTGGCTGAATCAAATTCCATTGAAAATTCTTGTTTTTCTAATTTACAGATAAAAAGAAAGTTATGCAGTGACACACATTATCAGGAAATTACCACATGGTTTCTGTTCCACTGGAATTTCAGATTCCACAAACTCAGGTGAGTTAAGGAGCATGTTTGATCAGAGATCTTTCTCTGTGAGATAAACAACTCCCATACCCCCGCTTCTAGCAGTGACTGAGTTGAGGACGAGTTCATGAGCACTGGGTCCCTTAGCATGTATGTATCATTGAAGCATTTTTTGTCAGCACCCCAGCAAATGCACTGGTAGGATTTTTGCAGAGGCCATAGATGCTTTATTGCAGGGCAGATGTCAAGATGCCCCTGGGCTTTCAGTGTAAGCCCCTGAGTTTATGGAGGCCTCTTGGATGCCACCAGTAGTTAGCAGATGGGCCTGTCATCTTCCATGTGTTAGTTACCTATATGTGTGTAACAAATTCCTCCAACTTTTAGCATAGTAAACAAGAAAACATAATTCACTCATTTTCTGTGGGTCAGGCATTTGGGAAGTGCCCAGTTGAGCAAAAGTGACCCAAAATGTTAGTAGAATAGGAGAAGCCAAACTGACCTTATATGTCATTTAGACCAACCTTCTTATTTGATAGGGAAATGTATGCAGAGAGTTTGAATGATTACCTGTGCTGGTGCAGCTATTTTCAGAGGTGTTTGGAGCACAGGGCTCTGTTCCTCACATCTGCTGTTGGGTGATGTGAGTGTGATGTCAGTGCTATAATGTTTGTGTGGAGGTATGAGGTCATGAGAACTAACATGCATAGTCAGTCATTTGGGTGTTAGTTTGTGGGAAACCTGGCCGATTCAGTTTGGTTGTGTAACTTCTGTCTGTGAAGGTCAGTGAAATGAACACAATGATTAAAAACACTTTTTTCCATTCCTGAGTTTTAACAAACTTACTGTAGTGGGGGTACATTGTGACTTTTGCCAAAGTTCTTATAATATGCCATAGTTGAATTCATCCCTCCACATTCTCCTTTATTCTCTCTCACCGTATTCCTGGAATAGTTTCATCACGTCTCGTTTTTCCATTTTCATACATGAGTATATAATATTTATACCATATCCTACACCCTTTCCTTATATCCTCACCCCTCCCACAAGTAACAACTCCCTATACAGGACCTATTTTCCATTTCTGTTACCAAAAATCCCTTTTTGTGTTTATTTTGTTTTAGTGTGGGGAGCAGAACTGGGGCTTGAACTCAGGGACTCTACCTTGAGGCAGTTCACCAGCCGTTTTTTTGTGATAGGTGTTTCTGAGACAGGGTCTTGCAAACTATTTGCCCAAGCTGTGTTTGAACCAAGATCTTCCTTATCTCTCCCTTCTGAGTCACAGGGACTGCGGGTGTGAGCCACTGGTGACCCGCACGTTTTTGTTTGTTTAATTAAGATAGCTATTCGGGATGTTTCATTGTGACATTTGCTCATACATATATAGCTCTATGCATATATATATATATGTACACGTTATAACACAAATTGGGTCATTCCCTCTATTTTTTGCTTTTCTACTTTATTCTCCTTCTTATGGTAGTTTCAAAAGTTTTTAAAATTCTGCATTCCTCTACAGAAAGTACAACAACCATATTGACCTGGTTAACCTCCTCCTTTTACCCTCTCTCTCTCATAAATGAGCTCCCCTTAGACCTGTTGTTCATACTACTGCTTGTATGTGTGTCAGGTCTCTAGTGCATGTGTGAGAAAAAACATGTGGCCTTTGGTTTCCCCAACCTGACTAATTTAACTTAAGGTGATGTTCTCTAGTTCCATCCATTTTCCTGCAAACAACAAAATTTCATGCATATTTAAGGCTGAATAAAATTCCATTGTGTGTAAATGCCACAGTTTTGGATCCATGTATCAGTTGTGAGGCATCTTGGCTGTTTACATATGTTAGCTGTTGTGAGTAATGCTGCAGTAAACATGGATGTGCAGGTGTCTGTCTTGTTACCTGGCTTGCATTCATTCAGGTATATCCCTATGAATGATAATGCTGGATCACACAGCAATTCTACTTTGAGTTTCGGGAAGCCTCCATATTGTTTTCCACAGTTGTTGTACTAATTTGCATTCCCACTAACTGCATATGAGGGTTCCTTTTTTTTAGACATCCTTGAAAACATTAGTTGTTTGTATTCTTGATAGCCATTACAATGGGAGTGGTTTGGAATCTTGGTATGGTTTTCATTTTTGTTTTCTTTCTGACGAGCGATGGTGAGCATTTCTTTATGTAGTTGTAGGTCCTTTGGACTTCTGCCTTGGAACAAGCTCTGTTAAGTTCATTTGTGTATTTCTTCATTGGGTCACTGATTTTTACGGGAATTTAGTTTTTGAGTATATTCTCGGTATTGATTTCAGTCAGATGTATACCTGGCAAAGATTTCCCCATTCTGGAGCCTTGGTTTCTGCTTCTATTCCTCACCACGTCATCTCAAGGTGTGGTTCTAGTGGACTGGCAAGGGAGGAAAAGGTTCCATGGAGGCACAGCACAGACACCTGTTGATCTGATATAAATTCTTCTCTGGTCTGCAGAGTACATCAAAGCACAGGCAGTGAAGGTTGGAAGGAATTCACCTCATTCACCGGTGTTTCCAGGTGTTCATAAGTATGGGTTCTGCTGAAAGGTACTTTTTTTTGATGAAAGCCCAGAAATTGACTTCCACAAAGTAGTTAATATTCATGGGTCACATTCATTGTGTGGGTGTGTTTGTGTGTGGGGCCGCATGTGTGGTTGAAAATAGTTCCTGGATCATTGTCCGTGGATGCTGTGTTCCTAATAATGCCAGTCAGGAATGCTCCTTCGGAAGGCAGTAATTTTGGGTTTTTCTCTGTGTTGTTACTCCCTAGGTAAACTGTAATCAATTCACTGAGGAGGAAAGATTCAGGGATCCTTGAATATGTGCAGGGTATGTGAGGCTATCGTGATGCTTATATGTATGTGCCTCGTTACCCTGCTAGAAGTGATTTGAGTTCAAGTGATGGCTTTGGACACTGACTCTCGATTAGCCTTTAGTTGTTCCTTGGCATAATGGTGGTAGTATGTCTTCCTTCCAAGGACAATGTTGGAACTGATGTCACTTCTTGGGTTTTTCTAAGTTTGATCCTTCCTAAAGTGCTTAAAGTGTCGCCTCAGTAGGGTAACGCCAGGATTTCAGCCTTTGCAGATAACATTCGACTTGCGTTGAATAGAGGCCAGGTTCCTGGGTGTCTGTGTCTACCTTTCTGTGTGCCTTTCTTGTGTGTATGTGTCTGTCTTTGTCTGTGTGCTTAATATTTCTCATTTGTTCATGTATTAATTTCTTTGCTATTTGTCATAAATTCTCATATTACCAATTGTTTCACACTCTTTGAGTGTATCCGCTGCTTAGGCATGCAGAAGTGTCTTTGAATCAAAATCTATCATTAACGTTGAGGAAATAGACGGAACGAACAAGGCTGGGTGATGTTCTATGACTTCTGGTCTTGCACAAAGTTGTAATTAACTCCATAGAATGTAAGAAATTCACATACAAGATAAATATTAGTATGTCACTCATTCTCTGTGTGTGAGTGTGTGTGGGATGTTTGTTGTTTAGTTTCCCAACACTGGTTGGTAGAATATAGGTTCCTTCCCCAAGTCACTTGAGGAACAGCCTTGTGTGGCACTGACTTTATGTCTTGGGTTCCATGAATGAAAGGTGAACTGTGATGTCCCTCAGAGAACCATTGCAGATTTGAATGTCCTTCCTGAGAGTTTCATGTTTATTCCATAGGTTGTGGTGTTCCTGAAATCTGCCATTCTTCCGAGAGGTGGTAAGCATTTCAGTCACTAGAGAACCCTAAGCATTCCTTGGCTATAGCGTGTGTGTGCCTGTGTACTTCTCAGATCAAAGTGAAGTAATTTCTGTGTCGTTAGGAAGTGAATTCTTGTGGTGACCTTGAGGCTCTTGGCAGCCAGTGTGTGCTTTTGCGTGTTTTGTTCAAGTGAGGAACACTGTAGGCTGGAAGACAGCCCCAGGCCCTCACTCTGTGATATTTTGGGTCAGTTAAGGGAATACCCTCCCAGATGATGGGAGATGTAGTTCTGAGAAGGAAGTTGCCTCATCCAAGGTTCAGGGAGTTTTCCTGGCTTATTTACCTTCAAAGGGCTTGAGGTGTTTGTGTACTCACCAGGTGAAAGCCTTCCTGTCCTCCAAAGTGTGGGGTCCAGATTGGGAGTAGTTTGGAAGAAGTCAGAAATGTCATGCCAGTTGAACCTTGAATGATCTGAGGAGGGAACGTGGAGGAGAAAAGCAATTCCCAGATCACAAGTTCTTGCCAGGAAACTGCCACACAAATGGCTGGAGACTGAAGGGAGAGGGGCCATAGAGGCAGTGCTTACGTGGTCTGACCAATCAGGACAGACTTGGTTGTGATGTCACAGTGGGATTCCAGCCACTGCAACATACACATTCCCGAGGCAGCTCCTGCCTGGCCTCTTGCTATGGTAGCGCAGCCAGCCAAGCATGGAGAAGCTGGAGGTAGGTGCCACTGTCTCGTGTGGAAGACTTCTCTTTTATTTGGGTCCTCGATATACGGGGCACACGTGGCCTGAGCACACGGGTGACCTGAGCATCCTAGGATCGGGTGATACCATTCCTCAGTAGAGATCTTCATAAACTTTTTTGGTTTTGGTGGAACTGTTGGGACTGGTAATACTGGCGTTGAAACTCAATGCTTTTCACTTGCAAAGCAGTTGCTCTACCCTTTTAGCAACACCTCCTGTCAAACTTCCATAAATCTTTAGATTAAAGAAGTACAGTGAACCCCGAAAAGAATAAACAGAGCCAAACCATCCAACACCAATCACTATATTGTTTAGGAATGGATCGGTATGTGATAAAAAACCCATAGTAATGTACCAGAAATTTGGGCTGTTTGCCCGTGACGTATACCTGCATTTCTCTCACCTCACCAGGTAGAAACAGGAGGATCGCAGTTGAAACCAGCTCTTGCAAATATTTTCCACAAGCCTCTGTTGAAAATACTCAACGCACAGAAGGTGTGCTGGAGTGGTATGGTTTTTCTTTTTTGAAATATTGTTTATTGAGTACTGTTGTACTGGGTATATGTTGTTACATTTACAAAAGTTTTTTACACTATGTCATAGTTAAAATCATCCCTTCCATCATTTTCCTTTATTATCTCCCTCCCTATTCCTGGAATAGTTTCACAGGTCTCATGTTTCCATTTTCATACATGAGTACACAATATTTCCATCCTATTCACCCTCACAAACATTTACTAATAATCCTCCCTGCTCCCAATGTAACTAACCGCGAGACAAGACCAGGTTTACTTTCTTGTGTTGTGTTTTTTATTAGTTTATATGTTTGTGTTTGGTGGGACTGGGTCTGTTTTCTTCTTTTGAAAAAAAATGATATTTTTTTGTTTAAGATGGGTCTATAGGGAGTTTCACTGTGACATTTCCATGTACATACGTCTTATGATCCTAATTGTTTCATCCCTTCCTGTTGTCCTTTTTACTTTATTCCCCTTCCATTTTTGATGTATAGAAAATACATCAACCGACCGTATTCACATTCTTAACTTCGTTCTTTGAAATGTTCTCCCTCCCATTAGGGACTCCCCGTCAGATTGAGTTGTTTTTCATAGCACTCTTTGTATATTTATTGGGCCTATATTCTACATCTGAGAGAAAACATGCAGTGTTTGGTTTCAGAACCTGGCTAATTTCACTTAAGATAATCTCCATTGCCATCCATTTCTCTGCAAAGGATAAAATCTCATTCTTTATTGTGGCTGAATCAAATTCCATTGAAAATTCTTGTTTTTCTAATTTACAGATAAAAAGAAAGTTATGCAGTGACACAGATTATCAGGAAATTACCACATGGTTTCTGTTCCACTGGAATTTCAGATTCCACAAACTCAGGTGAGTTAAGGAGCATGTTTGATCAGAGATCTTTCTCTGTGAGATAAACAACTCCCATACCCCCGCTTCTAGCAGTGACTGAGTTGAGGACGAGTTCATGAGCCCTGGGTCCCTTAGCATGTATGTATCATTGAAGCATTGTTTGTCAGCACTCCAGCAAATGCACTGGTAGGATTTTTGCAGAGGCCATAGATGCTTTATTGCAGGGCAGATGTCAAGATGCCCCTGGGCTTTCAGTGTAAGCCCCTGAGTTTATGGAGGCCTCTTGGATGCCACCAGTAGTTAGCAGATGGGCCTGTCATCTTCCATGTGTTAGTTACCTATATGTGTGTAACAAATTCCTCCAACTTTTAGCATAGTAAACAAGAAAACATAATTCACTCATTTTCTGTGGGTCAGGCATTTGGGAAGTGCCCAGTTGATCAAAAGTGACCCAAAATGTTAGTAGAATAGGAGAAGCCAAACTGACCTTATATGTCATTTAGACCAACCTTCTTATTTGATAGGGAAATGTATGCAGAGAGTTTGAATGATTACCTGTGCTGGTGCAGCTATTTTCAGAGGTGTTTGGAGCACAGGGCTCTGTTCCTCACATCTGCTGTTGGGTGATGTGAGTGTGATGTCAGTGCTATAATGTTTGTGTGGAGGTATGAGGTCATGAGAACTAACATGCATAGTCAGTCATTTGGGTGTTAGTTTGTGGGAAACCTGGCCGATTCAGTTTGGTTGTGTAACTTCTGTCTGTGAAGGTCAGTGAAATGAACACAATGATTAAAAACACTTTTTTCCATTCCTGAGTTTTAACAAACTTACTGTAGTGGGGGTACATTGTGACTTTTGCCAAAGTTCTTATAATATGCCATAGTTGAATTCATCCCTCCACATTCTCCTTTATTCTCTCTCACCGTATTCCTGGAATAGTTTCATCACGTCTCGTTTTTCCATTTTCATACATGAGTATATAATATTTATACCATATCCTACACCCTTTCCTTATATCCTCACCCCTCCCACAAGTAACAACTCCCTATACAGGACCTATTTTCCATTTCTGTTACCAAAAATCCCTTTTTGTGTTTATTTTGTTTTAGTGTGGGGAGCAGAACTGGGGCTTGAACTCAGGGACTCTACCTTGAGGCAGTTCACCAGCCGTTTTTTTGTGATAGGTGTTTCTGAGACAGGGTCTTGCAAACTATTTGCCCAAGCTGTGTTTGAACCAAGATCTTCCTTATCTCTCCCTTCTGAGTCACAGGGACTGCGGGTGTGAGCCACTGGTGACCCGCACGTTTTTGTTTGTTTAATTAAGATAGCTATTCGGGATGTTTCATTGTGACATTTGCTCATACATATATAGCTCTATGCATATATATATATATGTACACGTTATAACACAAATTGGGTCATTCCCTCTATTTTTTGCTTTTCTACTTTATTCTCCTTCTTATGGTAGTTTCAAAAGTTTTTAAAATTCTGCATTCCTCTACAGAAAGTACAACAACCATATTGACCTGGTTAACCTCCTCCTTTTACCCTCTCTCTCTCATAAATGAGCTCCCCTTAGACCTGTTGTTCATACTACTGCTTGTATGTGTGTCAGGTCTCTAGTGCATGTGTGAGAAAAAACATGTGGCCTTTGGTTTCCCCAACCTGACTAATTTAACTTAAGGTGATGTTCTCTAGTTCCATCCATTTTCCTGCAAACAACAAAATTTCATGCATATTTAAATAAAATTCCATTGTGTGTAAATGCCACAGTTTTGGATCCATGTATCAGTTGTGAGGCATCTTGGCTGTTTACATATGTTAGCTGTTGTGAGTAATGCTGCAGTAAACATGGATGTGCAGGTGTCTGTCTTGTTACCTGGCTTGCATTCATTCAGGTATATCCCTATGAATGATAATGCTGGATCACACAGCAATTCTACTTTGAGTTTCGAGAAGCCTCCATATTGTTTTCCACAGTTGTTGTACTAATTAGCATTCCCACTAACTGCATATGAGGGTTCCTTTTTTTTAGACATCCTTGAAAACATTAGTTGTTTGTATTCTTGATAGCCATTGCAATGGGAGTGGTTTGGAATCTTGGTATGGTTTTCATTTTTGTTTTCTTTCTGACGAGCGATGGTGAGCATTTCTTTATGTAGTTGTAGGTCCTTTGGACTTCTGCCTTGGAACAAGCTCTGTTAAGTTCATTTGTGTATTTCTTCATTGGGTCACTGATTTTTACGGGAATTTAGTTTTTGAGTATATTCTCGGTATTGATTTCAGTCAGATGTATACCTGGCAAAGATTTCCCCATTCTGGAGCCTTGGTTTCTGCTTCTATTCCTCACCACGTCATCTCAAGGTGTGGTTCTAGTGGACTGGCAAGGGAGGAAAAGGTTCCATGGAGGCACAGCACAGACACCTGTTGATCTGATATAAATTCTTCTCTGGTCTGCAGAGTACATCAAAGCACAGGCAGTGAAGGTTGGAAGGAATTCACCTCATTCACCGGTGTTTCCAGGTGTTCATAAGTATGGGTTCTGCTGAAAGGTACTTTTTTTTGATGAAAGCCCAGAAATTGACTTCCACAAAGTAGTTAATATTCATGGGTCACATTCATTGTGTGGGTGTGTTTGTGTGTGGGGCCGCATGTGTGGTTGAAAATAGTTCCTGGATCATTGTCCGTGGATGCTGTGTTCCTAATAATGCCAGTCAGGAATGCTCCTTCGGAAGGCAGTAATTTTGGGTTTTTCTCTGTGTTGTTACTCCCTAGGTAAACTGTAATCAATTCACTGAGGAGGAAAGATTCAGGGATCCTTGAATATGTGCAGGGTATGTGAGGCTATCGTGATGCATATATGTATGTGCCTCGTTACCCTGCTAGAAGTGATTTGAGTTCAAGTGATGGCTTTGGACACTGACTCTCGATTAGCCTTTAGTTGTTCCTTGGCATAATGGTGGTAGTATGTCTTCCTTCCAAGGACAATGTTGGAACTGATGTCACTTCTTGGGTTTTTCTAAGTTTGATCCTTCCTAAAGTGCTTAAAGTGTCGCCTCAGTAGGGTAACGCCAGGATTTCAGCCTTTGCAGATAACATTCGACTTGCGTTGAATAGAGGCCAGGTTCCTGGGTGTCTGTGTCTACCTTTCTGTGTGCCTTTCTTGTGTGTATGTGTCTGTCTTTGTCTGTGTGCTTAATATTTCTCATTTGTTCATGTATTAATTTCTTTGCTATTTGTCATAAATTCTCATATTACCAATTGTTTCACACTCTTTGAGTGTATCCGCTGCTTAGGCATGCAGAAGTGTCTTTGAATCAAAATCTATCATTAACGTTGAGGAAATAGATGGAACGAACAAGGCTGGGTGATGTTCTATGACTTCTGGTCTTGCACAAAGTTGTAATTAACTCCATAGAATGTAAGAAATTCACATACAAGATAAATATTAGTATGTCACTCATTCTCTGTGTGTGAGTGTGTGTGGGATGTTTGTTGTTTAGTTTCCCAACACTGGTTGGTAGAATATAGGTTCCTTCCCCAAGTCACTTGAGGAACAGCCTTGTGTGGCACTGACTTTATGTCTTGGGTTCCATGAATGAAAGGTGAACTGTGATGTCCCTCAGAGAACCATTGCAGATTTGAATGTCCTTCCTGAGAGTTTCATGTTTATTCCATAGGTTGTGGTGTTCCTGAAATCTGCCATTCTTCCGAGAGGTGGTAAGCATTTCAGTCACTAGAGAACCCTAAGCATTCCTTGGCTATAGCGTGTGTGTGCCTGTGTACTTCTCAGATCAAAGTGAAGTAATTTCTGTGTCGTTAGGAAGTGAATTCTTGTGGTGACCTTGAGGCTCTTGGCAGCCAGTGTGTGCTTTTGCGTGTTTTGTTCAAGTGAGGAACACTGTAGGCTGGAAGACAGCCCCAGGTCCTCACTCTGTGATATTTTGGGTCAGTTAAGGGAATACCCTCCCAGATGATGGGAGATGTAGTTCTGAGAAGGAAGTTGCCTCATCCAAGGTTCAGGGAGTTTTCCTGGCTTATTTACCTTCAAAGGGCTTGAGGTGTTTGTGTACTCACCAGGTGAAAGCCTTCCTGTCCTCCAAAGTGTGGGGTCCAGATTGGGAGTAGTTTGGAAGAAGTCAGAAATGTCATGCCAGTTGAACCTTGAATGATCTGAGGAGGGAACGTGGAGGAGAAAAGCAATTCCCAGATCACAAGTTCTTGCCAGGAAACTGCCACACAAATGGCTGGAGACTGAAGGGAGAGGGGCCATAGAGGCAGTGCTTACGTGGTCTGACCAATCAGGACAGACTTGGTTGTGATGTCACAGTGGGATCCCAGCCACTGCAACATACACATTCCCGAGGCAGCTCCTGCCTGGCCTCTTGCTATGGTAGCGCAGCCAGCCAAGCATGGAGAAGCTGGAGGTAGGTGCCACTGTCTCGTGTGGAAGACTTCTCTTTTATTTGGGTCCTCGATATACGGGGCACACGTGGCCTGAGCACACGGGTGACCTGAGCATCCTAGGATCGGGTGATACCATTCCTCAGTAGAGATCTTCATAAACTTTTTTGGTTTTGGTGGAACTGTTGGGACTGGTAATACTGGCGTTGAAACTCAATGCTTTACACTTGCAAAGCAGTTGCTCTACCCTTTTAGCAACACCTCCTGTCAAACTTCCATAAATCTTTAGATTAAAGAAGTACAGTGAACCCCGAAAAGAATAAACAGAGCCAAACCATCCAACACCAATCACTATATTGTTTAGGAATGGATCGGTATGTGATAAAAAACCCATAGTAATGTACCAGAAATTTGGGCTGTTTGCCCGTGACGTATACCTGCATTTCTCTCACCTCAGCAGGTAGAAACAGGAGGATCGCAGTTCAAACCAGCTCTTGCAAATATTTTCCACAAGCCTCTGTTGAAAATACTCAACGCACAGAAGGTGTGCTGGAGTGGTATGGTTTTTCTTTTTTGAAATATTGTTTATTGAGTACTGTTGTACTGGGTATATGTTGTTACATTTACAAAAGTTTTTTACACTATGTCATAGTTAAAATCATCCCTTCCATCATTTTCCTTTATTATCTCCCTCCCTATTCCTGGAATAGTTTCACAGGTCTCATGTTTCCATTTTCATACATGAGTACACAATATTTCCATCCTATTCACCCTCACAACCATTTACTAATAATCCTCCCTGCTCCCAATGTAACTAACCGCGAGACAAGACCAGGTTTACTTTCTTGTGTTGTGTTTTTTATTAGTTTATATGTTTGTGTTTGGTGGGACTGGGTCTGTTTTCTTCTTTTGAAAAAAAATGATATTTTTTTGTTTAAGATGGGTCTATAGGGAGTTTCACTGTGACATTTCCATGTACATACGTCTTATGATCCTAATTGTTTCATCCCTTCCTGTTGTCCTTTTTACTTTATTCCCCTTCCATTTTTGATGTATAGAAAATACATCAACCGACCGTATTCACATTCTTAACTTCGTTCTTTGAAATGTTCTCCCTCCCATTAGGGACTCCCCGTCAGATTGAGTTGTTTTTCATAGCACTCTTTGTATATTTATTGGGCCTATATTCTACATCTGAGAGAAAACATGCAGTGTTTGGTTTCAGAACCTGGCTAATTTCACTTAAGATAATCTCCATTGCCATCCATTTCTCTGCAAAGGATAAAATCTCATTCTTTATTGTGGCTGAATCAAATTCCATTGAAAATTCTTGTTTTTCTAATTTACAGATAAAAAGAAAGTTATGCAGTGACACAGATTATCAGGAAATTACCACATGGTTTCTGTTCCACTGGAATTTCAGATTCCACAAACTCAGGTGAGTTAAGGAGCATGTTTGATCAGAGATCTTTCTCTGTGAGATAAACAACTCCCATACCCCCGCTTCTAGCAGTGACTGAGTTGAGGACGAGTTCATGAGCCCTGGGTCCCTTAGCATGTATGTATCATTGAAGCATTGTTTGTCAGCACCCCAGCAAATGCACTGGTAGGATTTTTGCAGAGGCCATAGATGCTTTATTGCAGGGCAGATGTCAAGATGCCCCTGGGCTTTCAGTGTAAGCCCCTGAGTTTATGGAGGCCTCTTGGATGCCACCAGTAGTTAGCAGATGGGCCTGTCATCTTCCATGTGTTAGTTACCTATATGTGTGTAACAAATTCCTCCAACTTTTAGCATAGTAAACAAGAAAACATAATTCACTCATTTTCTGTGGGTCAGGCATTTGGGAAGTGCCCAGTTGAGCAAAAGTGACCCAAAATGTTAGTAGAATAGGAGAAGCCAAACTGACCTTATATGTCATTTAGACCAACCTTCTTATTTGATAGGGAAATGTATGCAGAGAGTTTGAATGATTACCTGTGCTGGTGCAGCTATTTTCAGAGGTGTTTGGAGCACAGGGCTCTGTTCCTCACATCTGCTGTTGGGTGATGTGAGTGTGATGTCAGTGCTATAATGTTTGTGTGGAGGTATGAGGTCATGAGAACTAACATGCATAGTCAGTCATTTGGGTGTTAGTTTGTGGGAAACCTGGCCGATTCAGTTTGGTTGTGTAACTTCTGTCTGTGAAGGTCAGTGAAATGAACACAATGATTAAAAACACTTTTTTCCATTCCTGAGTTTTAACAAACTTACTGTAGTGGGGGTACATTGTGACTTTTGCCAAAGTTCTTATAATATGCCATAGTTGAATTCATCCCTCCACATTCTCCTTTATTCTCTCTCACCGTATTCCTGGAATAGTTTCATCACGTCTCGTTTTTCCATTTTCATACATGAGTATATAATATTTATACCATATCCTACACCCTTTCCTTATATCCTCACCCCTCCCACAAGTAACAACTCCCTATACAGGACCTATTTTCCATTTCTGTTACCAAAAATCCCTTTTTGTGTTTATTTTGTTTTAGTGTGGGGAGCAGAACTGGGGCTTGAACTCAGGGACTCTACCTTGAGGCAGTTCACCAGCCGTTTTTTTGTGATAGGTGTTTCTGAGACAGGGTCTTGCAAACTATTTGCCCAAGCTGTGTTTGAACCAAGATCTTCCTTATCTCTCCCTTCTGAGTCACAGGGACTGCGGGTGTGAGCCACTGGTGACCCGCACGTTTTTGTTTGTTTAATTAAGATAGCTATTCGGGATGTTTCATTGTGACATTTGCTCATACATATATAGCTCTATGCATATATATATATATGTACACGTTATAACACAAATTGGGTCATTCCCTCTATTTTTTGCTTTTCTACTTTATTCTCCTTCTTATGGTAGTTTCAAAAGTTTTTAAAATTCTGCATTCCTCTACAGAAAGTACAACAACCATATTGACCTGGTTAACCTCCTCCTTTTACCCTCTCTCTCTCATAAATGAGCTCCCCTTAGACCTGTTGTTCATACTACTGCTTGTATGTGTGTCAGGTCTCTAGTGCATGTGTGAGAAAAAACATGTGGCCTTTGGTTTCCCCAACCTGACTAATTTAACTTAAGGTGATGTTCTCTAGTTCCATCCATTTACCTGCAAACAACAAAATTTCATGCATATTTAAGGCTGAATAAAATTCCATTGTGTGTAAATGCCACAGTTTTGGATCCATGTATCAGTTGTGAGGCATCTTGGCTGTTTACATAGGTTAGCTGTTGTGAGTAATGCTGCAGTAAACATGGATGTGCAGGTGTCTGTCTTGTTACCTGGCTTGCATTCATTCAGGTATATCCCTATGAATGATAATGCTGGATCACACAGCAATTCTACTTTGAGTTTCGAGAAGCCTCCATATTGTTTTCCACAGTTGTTGTACTAATTTGCATTCCCACTAACTGCATATGAGGGTTCCTCTTTTTTAGACATCCTTGAAAACATTAGTTGTTTGTATTCTTGATAGCCATTACAATGGGAGTGGTTTGGAATCTTGGTATGGTTTTCATTTTTGTTTTCTTTCTGACGAGCGATGGTGAGCATTTCTTTATGTAGTTGTAGGTCCTTTGGACTTCTGCCTTGGAACAAGCTCTGTTAAGTTCATTTGTGTATTTCTTCATTGGGTCACTGATTTTTACGGGAATTTAGTTTTTGAGTATATTCTCGGTATTAATTTCAGTCAGATGTATACCTGGCAAAGATTTCCCCATTCTGGAGCCTTGGTTTCTGCTTCTATTCCTCACCACGTCATCTCAAGGTGTGGTTCTAGTGGACTGGCAAGGGAGGAAAAGGTTCCATGGAGGCACAGCACAGACACCTGTTGATCTGATATAAATTCTTCTCTGGTCTGCAGAGTACATCAAAGCACAGGCAGTGAAGGTTGGAAGGAATTCACCTCATTCACCGGTGTTTCCAGGTGTTCATAAGTATGGGTTCTGCTGAAAGGTACTTTTTTTTGATGAAAGCCCAGAAATTGACTTCCACAAAGTAGTTAATATTCATGGGTCACATTCATTGTGTGGGTGTGTTTGTGTGTGGGGCCGCATGTGTGGTTGAAAATAGTTCCTGGATCATTGTCCGTGGATGCTGTGTTCCTAATAATGCCAGTCAGGAATGCTCCTTCGGAAGGCAGTAATTTTGGGTTTTTCTCTGTGTTGTTACTCCCTAGGTAAACTGTAATCAATTCACTGAGGAGGAAAGATTCAGGGATCCTTGAATATGTGCAGGGTATGTGAGGCTATCGTGATGCATATATGTATGTGCCTCGTTACCCTGCTAGAAGTGATTTGAGTTCAAGTGATGGCTTTGGACACTGACTCTCGATTAGCCTTTAGTTGTTCCTTGGCATAATGGTGGTAGTATGTCTTCCTTCCAAGGACAATGTTGGAACTGATGTCACTTCTTGGGTTTTTCTAAGTTTGATCCTTCCTAAAGTGCTTAAAGTGTCGCCTCAGTAGGGTAACGCCAGGATTTCAGCCTTTGCAGATAACATTCGACTTGCGTTGAATAGAGGCCAGGTTCCTGGGTGTCTGTGTCTACCTTTCTGTGTGCCTTTCTTGTGTGTATGTGTCTGTCTTTGTCTGTGTGCTTAATATTTCTCATTTGTTCATGTATTAATTTCTTTGCTATTTGTCATAAATTCTCATATTACCAATTGTTTCACACTCTTTGAGTGTATCCCCTGCTTAGGCATGCAGAAGTGTCTTTGAATCAAAATCTATCATTAACGTTGAGGAAATAGACGGAACGAACAAGGCTGGGTGATGTTCTATGACTTCTGGTCTTGCACAAAGTTGTAATTAACTCCATAGAATGTAAGAAATTCACATACAAGATAAATATTAGTATGTCACTCATTCTCTGTGTGTGAGTGTGTGTGGGATGTTTGTTGTTTAGTTTCCCAACACTGGTTGGTAGAATATAGGTTCCTTCCCCAAGTCACTTGAGGAACAGCCTTGTGTGGCACTGACTTTACGTCTTGGGTTCCATGAATGAAAGGTGAACTGTGATGTCCCTCAGAGAACCATTGCAGATTTGAATGTCCTTCCTGAGAGTTTCATGTTTATTCCATAGGTTGTGGTGTTCCTGAAATCTGCCATTCTTCCGAGAGGTGGTAAGCATTTCAGTCACTAGAGAACCCTAAGCATTCCTTGGCTATAGCGTGTGTGTGCCTGTGTACTTCTCAGATCAAAGTGAAGTAATTTCTGTGTCGTTAGGAAGTGAATTCTTGTGGTGACCTTGAGGCTCTTGGCAGCCAGTGTGTGCTTTTGCGTGTTTTGTTCAAGTGAGGAACACTGTAGGCTGGAAGACAGCCCCAGGCCCTCACTCTGTGATATTTTGGGTCAGTTAAGGGAATACCCTCCCAGATGATGGGAGATGTAGTTCTGAGAAGGAAGTTGCCTCATCCAAGGTTCAGGGAGTTTTCCTGGCTTATTTACCTTCAAAGGGCTTGAGGTGTTTGTGTACTCACCAGGTGAAAGCCTTCCTGTCCTCCAAAGTGTGGGGTCCAGATTGGGAGTAGTTTGGAAGAAGTCAGAAATGTCATGCCAGTTGAACCTTGAATGATCTGAGGAGGGAACGTGGAGGAGAAAAGCAATTCCCAGATCACAAGTTCTTGCCAGGAAACTGCCACACAAATGGCTGGAGACTGAAGGGAGAGGGGCCATAGAGGCAGTGCTTACGTGGTCTGACCAATCAGGACAGACTTGGTTGTGATGTCACAGTGGGATCCCAGCCACTGCAACATACACATTCCCGAGGCAGCTCCTGCCTGGCCTCTTGCTATGGTAGCGCAGCCAGCCAAGCATGGAGAAGCTGGAGGTAGGTGCCACTGTCTCGTGTGGAAGACTTCTCTTTTATTTGGGTCCTCGATATACGGGGCACACGTGGCCTGAGCACACGGGTGACCTGAGCATCCTAGGATCGGGTGATACCATTCCTCAGTAGAGATCTTCATAAACTTTTTTGGTTTTGGTGGAACTGTTGGGACTGGTAATACTGGCGTTGAAACTCAATGCTTTACACTTGCAAAGCAGTTGCTCTACCCTTTTAGCAACACCTCCTGTCAAACTTCCATAAATCTTTAGATTAAAGAAGTACAGTGAACCCCGAAAAGAATAAACAGAGCCAAACCATCCAACACCAATCACTATATTGTTTAGGAATGGATCGGTATGTGATAAAAAACCCATAGTAATGTACCAGAAATTTGGGCTGTTTGCCCGTGACGTATACCTGCATTTCTCTCACCTCAGCAGGTAGAAACAGGAGGATCGCAGTTCAAACCAGCTCTTGCAAATATTTTCCACAAGCCTCTGTTGAAAATACTCAACGCACAGAAGGTGTGCTGGAGTGGTATGGTTTTTCTTTTTTGAAATATTGTTTATTGAGTACTGTTGTACTGGGTATATGTTGTTACATTTACAAAAGTTTTTTACACTATGTCATAGTTAAAATCATCCCTTCCATCATTTTCCTTTATTATCTCCCTCCCTATTCCTGGAATAGTTTCACAGGTCTCATGTTTCCATTTTCATACATGAGTACACAATATTTCCATCCTATTCACCCTCACAACCATTTACTAATAATCCTCCCTGCTCCCAATGTAACTAACCGCGAGACAAGACCAGGTTTACTTTCTTGTGTTGTGTTTTTTATTAGTTTATATGTTTGTGTTTGGTGGGACTGGGTCTGTTTTCTTCTTTTGAAAAAAAATGATATTTTTTTTGTTTAAGATGGGTCTATAGGGAGTTTCACTGTGACATTTCCATGTACATACGTCTTATGATCCTAATTGTTTCATCCCTTCCTGTTGTCCTTTTTACTTTATTCCCCTTCCATTTTTGATGTATAGAAAATACATCAACCGACCGTATTCACATTCTTAACTTCGTTCTTTGAAATGTTCTCCCTCCCATTAGGGACTCCCCGTCAGATTGAGTTGTTTTTCATAGCACTCTTTGTATATTTATTGGGCCTATATTCTACATCTGAGAGAAAACATGCAGTGTTTGGTTTCAGAACCTGGCTAATTTCACTTAAGATAATCTCCATTGCCATCCATTTCTCTGCAAAGGATAAAATCTCATTCTTTATTGTGGCTGAATCAAATTCCATTGAAAATTCTTGTTTTTCTAATTTACAGATAAAAAGAAAGTTATGCAGTGACACAGATTATCAGGAAATTACCACATGGTTTCTGTTCCACTGGAATTTCAGATTCCACAAACTCAGGTGAGTTAAGGAGCATGTTTGATCAGAGATCTTTCTCTGTGAGATAAACAACTCCCATACCCCCGCTTCTAGCAGTGACTGAGTTGAGGACGAGTTCATGAGCCCTGGGTCCCTTAGCATGTATGTATCATTGAAGCATTGTTTGTCAGCACCCCAGCAAATGCACTGGTAGGATTTTTGCAGAGGCCATAGATGCTTTATTGCAGGGCAGATGTCAAGATGCCCCTGGGCTTTCAGTGTAAGCCCCTGAGTTTATGGAGGCCTCTTGGATGCCACCAGTAGTTAGCAGATGGGCCTGTCATCTTCCATGTGTTAGTTACCTATATGTGTGTAACAAATTCCTCCAACTTTTAGCATAGTAAACAAGAAAACATAATTCACTCATTTTCTGTGGGTCAGGCATTTGGGAAGTGCCCAGTTGAGCAAAAGTGACCCAAAATGTTAGTAGAATAGGAGAAGCCAAACTGACCTTATATGTCATTTAGACCAACCTTCTTATTTGATAGGGAAATGTATGCAGAGAGTTTGAATGATTACCTGTGCTGGTGCAGCTATTTTCAGAGGTGTTTGGAGCACAGGGCTCTGTTCCTCACATCTGCTGTTGGGTGATGTGAGTGTGATGTCAGTGCTATAATGTTTGTGTGGAGGTATGAGGTCATGAGAACTAACATGCATAGTCAGTCATTTGGGTGTTAGTTTGTGGGAAACCTGGCCGATTCAGTTTGGTTGTGTAACTTCTGTCTGTGAAGGTCAGTGAAATGAACACAATGATTAAAAACACTTTTTTCCATTCCTGAGTTTTAACAAACTTACTGTAGTGGGGGTACATTGTGACTTTTGCCAAAGTTCTTATAATATGCCATAGTTGAATTCATCCCTCCACATTCTCCTTTATTCTCTCTCACCGTATTCCTGGAATAGTTTCATCACGTCTCGTTTTTCCATTTTCATACATGAGTATATAATATTTATACCATATCCTACACCCTTTCCTTATATCCTCACCCCTCCCACAAGTAACAACTCCCTATACAGGACCTATTTTCCATTTCTGTTACCAAAAATCCCTTTTTGTGTTTATTTTGTTTTAGTGTGGGGAGCAGAACTGGGGCTTGAACTCAGGGACTCTACCTTGAGGCAGTTCACCAGCCGTTTTTTTGTGATAGGTGTTTCTGAGACAGGGTCTTGCAAACTATTTGCCCAAGCTGTGTTTGAACCAAGATCTTCCTTATCTCTCCCTTCTGAGTCACAGGGACTGCGGGTGTGAGCCACTGGTGACCCGCACGTTTTTGTTTGTTTAATTAAGATAGCTATTCGGGATGTTTCATTGTGACATTTGCTCATACATATATAGCTCTATGCATATATATATATATGTACACGTTATAACACAAATTGGGTCATTCCCTCTATTTTTTGCTTTTCTACTTTATTCTCCTTCTTATGGTAGTTTCAAAAGTTTTTAAAATTCTGCATTCCTCTACAGAAAGTACAACAACCATATTGACCTGGTTAACCTCCTCCTTTTACCCTCTCTCTCTCATAAATGAGCTCCCCTTAGACCTGTTGTTCATACTACTGCTTGTATGTGTGTCAGGTCTCTAGTGCATGTGTGAGAAAAAACATGTGGCCTTTGGTTTCCCCAACCTGACTAATTTAACTTAAGGTGATGTTCTCTAGTTCCATCCATTTTCCTGCAAACAACAAAATTTCATGCATATTTAAATAAAATTCCATTGTGTGTAAATGCCACAGTTTTGGATCCATGTATCAGTTGTGAGGCATCTTGGCTGTTTACATATGTTAGCTGTTGTGAGTAATGCTGCAGTAAACATGGATGTGCAGGTGTCTGTCTTGTTACCTGGCTTGCATTCATTCAGGTATATCCCTATGAATGATAATGCTGGATCACACAGCAATTCTACTTTGAGTTTCGAGAAGCCTCCATATTGTTTTCCACAGTTGTTGTACTAATTTGCATTCCCACTAACTGCATATGAGGGTTCCTTTTTTTTAGACATCCTTGAAAACATTAGTTGTTTGTATTCTTGATAGCCATTACAATGGGAGTGGTTTGGAATCTTGGTATGGTTTTCATTTTTGTTTTCTTTCTGACGAGCGATGGTGAGCATTTCTTTATGTAGTTGTAGGTCCTTTGGACTTCTGCCTTGGAACAAGCTCTGTTAAGTTCATTTGTGTATTTCTTCATTGGGTCACTGATTTTTACGGGAATTTAGTTTTTGAGTATATTCTCGGTATTGATTTCAGTCAGATGTATACCTGGCAAAGATTTCCCCATTCTGGAGCCTTGGTTTCTGCTTCTATTCCTCACCACGTCATCTCAAGGTGTGGTTCTAGTGGACTGGCAAGGGAGGAAAAGGTTCCATGGAGGCACAGCACAGACACCTGTTGATCTGATATAAATTCTTCTCTGGTCTGCAGAGTACATCAAAGCACAGGCAGTGAAGGTTGGAAGGAATTCACCTCATTCACCGGTGTTTCCAGGTGTTCATAAGTATGGGTTCTGCTGAAAGGTACTTTTTTTTGATGAAAGCCCAGAAATTGACTTCCACAAAGTAGTTAATATTCATGGGTCACATTCATTGTGTGGGTGTGTTTGTGTGTGGGGCCGCATGTGTGGTTGAAAATAGTTCCTGGATCATTGTCCGTGGATGCTGTGTTCCTAATAATGCCAGTCAGGAATGCTCCTTCGGAAGGCAGTAATTTTGGGTTTTTCTCTGTGTTGTTACTCCCTAGGTAAACTGTAATCAATTCACTGAGGAGGAAAGATTCAGGGATCCTTGAATATGTGCAGGGTATGTGAGGCTATCGTGATGCATATATGTATGTGCCTCGTTACCCTGCTAGAAGTGATTTGAGTTCAAGTGATGGCTTTGGACACTGACTCTCGATTAGCCTTTAGTTGTTCCTTGGCATAATGGTGGTAGTATGTCTTCCTTCCAAGGACAATGTTGGAACTGATGTCACTTCTTGGGTTTTTCTAAGTTTGATCCTTCCTAAAGTGCTTAAAGTGTCGCCTCAGTAGGGTAACGCCAGGATTTCAGCCTTTGCAGATAACATTCGACTTGCGTTGAATAGAGGCCAGGTTCCTGGGTGTCTGTGTCTACCTTTCTGTGTGCCTTTCTTGTGTGTATGTGTCTGTCTTTGTCTGTGTGCTTAATATTTCTCATTTGTTCATGTATTAATTTCTTTGCTATTTGTCATAAATTCTCATATTACCAATTGTTTCACACTCTTTGAGTGTATCCGCTGCTTAGGCATGCAGAAGTGTCTTTGAATCAAAATCTATCATTAACGTTGAGGAAATAGACGGAACGAACAAGGCTGGGTGATGTTCTATGACTTCTGGTCTTGCACAAAGTTGTAATTAACTCCATAGAATGTAAGAAATTCACATACAAGATAAATATTAGTATGTCACTCATTCTCTGTGTGTGAGTGTGTGTGGGATGTTTGTTGTTTAGTTTCCCAACACTGGTTGGTAGAATATAGGTTCCTTCCCCAAGTCACTTGAGGAACAGCCTTGTGTGGCACTGACTTTACGTCTTGGGTTCCATGAATGAAAGGTGAACTGTGATGTCCCTCAGAGAACCATTGCAGATTTGAATGTCCTTCCTGAGAGTTTCATGTTTATTCCATAGGTTGTGGTGTTCCTGAAATCTGCCATTCTTCCGAGAGGTGGTAAGCATTTCAGTCACTAGAGAACCCTAAGCATTCCTTGGCTATAGCGTGTGTGTGCCTGTGTACTTCTCAGATCAAAGTGAAGTAATTTCTGTGTCGTTAGGAAGTGAATTCTTGTGGTGACCTTGAGGCTCTTGGCAGCCAGTGTGTGCTTTTGCGTGTTTTGTTCAAGTGAGGAACACTGTAGGCTGGAAGACAGCCCCAGGTCCTCACTCTGTGATATTTTGGGTCAGTTAAGGGAATACCCTCCCAGATGATGGGAGATGTAGTTCTGAGAAGGAAGTTGCCTCATCCAAGGTTCAGGGAGTTTTCCTGGCTTATTTACCTTCAAAGGGCTTGAGGTGTTTGTGTACTCACCAGGTGAAAGCCTTCCTGTCCTCCAAAGTGTGGGGTCCAGATTGGGAGTAGTTTGGAAGAAGTCAGAAATGTCATGCCAGTTGAACCTTGAATGATCTGAGGAGGGAACGTGGAGGAGAAAAGCAATTCCCAGATCACAAGTTCTTGCCAGGAAACTGCCACACAAATGGCTGGAGACTGAAGGGAGAGGGGCCATAGAGGCAGTGCTTACGTGGTCTGACCAATCAGGACAGACTTGGTTGTGATGTCACAGTGGGATCCCAGCCACTGCAACATACACATTCCCGAGGCAGCTCCTGCCTGGCCTCTTGCTATGGTAGCGCAGCCAGCCAAGCATGGAGAAGCTGGAGGTAGGTGCCACTGTCTCGTGTGGAAGACTTCTCTTTTATTTGGGTCCTCGATATACGGGGCACACGTGGCCTGAGCACACGGGTGACCTGAGCATCCTAGGATCGGGTGATACCATTCCTCAGTAGAGATCTTCATAAACTTTTTTGGTTTTGGTGGAACTGTTGGGACTGGTAATACTGGCGTTGAAACTCAATGCTTTACACTTGCAAAGCAGTTGCTCTACCCTTTTAGCAACACCTCCTGTCAAACTTCCATAAATCTTTAGATTAAAGAAGTACAGTGAACCCCGAAAAGAATAAACAGAGCCAAACCATCCAACACCAATCACTATATTGTTTAGGAATGGATCGGTATGTGATAAAAAACCCATAGTAATGTACCAGAAATTTGGGCTGTTTGCCCGTGACGTATACCTGCATTTCTCTCACCTCAGCAGGTAGAAACAGGAGGATCGCAGTTCAAACCAGCTCTTGCAAATATTTTCCACAAGCCTCTGTTGAAAATACTCAACGCACAGAAGGTGTGCTGGAGTGGTATGGTTTTTCTTTTTTGAAATATTGTTTATTGAGTACTGTTGTACTGGGTATATGTTGTTACATTTACAAAAGTTTTTTACACTATGTCATAGTTAAAATCATCCCTTCCATCATTTTCCTTTATTATCTCCCTCCCTATTCCTGGAATAGTTTCACAGGTCTCATGTTTCCATTTTCATACATGAGTACACAATATTTCCATCCTATTCACCCTCACAACCATTTACTAATAATCCTCCCTGCTCCCAATGTAACTAACCGCGAGACAAGACCAGGTTTACTTTCTTGTGTTGTGTTTTTTATTAGTTTATATGTTTGTGTTTGGTGGGACTGGGTCTGTTTTCTTCTTTTGAAAAAAAATGATATTTTTTTGTTTAAGATGGGTCTATAGGGAGTTTCACTGTGACATTTCCATGTACATACGTCTTATGATCCTAATTGTTTCATCCCTTCCTGTTGTCCTTTTTACTTTATTCCCCTTCCATTTTTGATGTATAGAAAATACATCAACCGACCGTATTCACATTCTTAACTTCGTTCTTTGAAATGTTCTCCCTCCCATTAGGGACTCCCCGTCAGATTGAGTTGTTTTTCATAGCACTCTTTGTATATTTATTGGGCCTATATTCTACATCTGAGAGAAAACATGCAGTGTTTGGTTTCAGAACCTGGCTAATTTCACTTAAGATAATCTCCATTGCCATCCATTTCTCTGCAAAGGATAAAATCTCATTCTTTATTGTGGCTGAATCAAATTCCATTGAAAATTCTTGTTTTTCTAATTTACAGATAAAAAGAAAGTTATGCAGTGACACACATTATCAGGAAATTACCACATGGTTTCTGTTCCACTGGAATTTCAGATTCCACAAACTCAGGTGAGTTAAGGAGCATGTTTGATCAGAGATCTTTCTCTGTGAGATAAACAACTCCCATACCCCCGCTTCTAGCAGTGACTGAGTTGAGGACGAGTTCATGAGCCCTGGGTCCCTTAGCATGTATGTATCATTGAAGCATTGTTTGTCAGCACCCCAGCAAATGCACTGGTAGGATTTTTGCAGAGGCCATAGATGCTTTATTGCAGGGCAGATGTCAAGATGCCCCTGGGCTTTCAGTGTAAGCCCCTGAGTTTATGGAGGCCTCTTGGATGCCACCAGTAGTTAGCAGATGGGCCTGTCATCTTCCATGTGTTAGTTACCTATATGTGTGTAACAAATTCCTCCAACTTTTAGCATAGTAAACAAGAAAACATAATTCACTCATTTTCTGTGGGTCAGGCATTTGGGAAGTGCCCAGTTGAGCAAAAGTGACCCAAAATGTTAGTAGAATAGGAGAAGCCAAACTGACCTTATATGTCATTTAGACCAACCTTCTTATTTGATAGGGAAATGTATGCAGAGAGTTTGAATGATTACCTGTGCTGGTGCAGCTATTTTCAGAGGTGTTTGGAGCACAGGGCTCTGTTCCTCACATCTGCTGTTGGGTGATGTGAGTGTGATGTCAGTGCTATAATGTTTGTGTGGAGGTATGAGGTCATGAGAACTAACATGCATAGTCAGTCATTTGGGTGTTAGTTTGTGGGAAACCTGGCCGATTCAGTTTGGTTGTGTAACTTCTGTCTGTGAAGGTCAGTGAAATGAACACAATGATTAAAAACACTTTTTTCCATTCCTGAGTTTTAACAAACTTACTGTAGTGGGGGTACATTGTGACTTTTGCCAAAGTTCTTATAATATGCCATAGTTGAATTCATCCCTCCACATTCTCCTTTATTCTCTCTCACCGTATTCCTGGAATAGTTTCATCACGTCTCGTTTTTCCATTTTCATACATGAGTATATAATATTTATACCATATCCTACACCCTTTCCTTATATCCTCACCCCTCCCACAAGTAACAACTCCCTATACAGGACCTATTTTCCATTTCTGTTACCAAAAATCCCTTTTTGTGTTTATTTTGTTTTAGTGTGGGGAGCAGAACTGGGGCTTGAACTCAGGGACTCTACCTTGAGGCAGTTCACCAGCCGTTTTTTTGTGATAGGTGTTTCTGAGACAGGGTCTTGCAAACTATTTGCCCAAGCTGTGTTTGAACCAAGATCTTCCTTATCTCTCCCTTCTGAGTCACAGGGACTGCGGGTGTGAGCCACTGGTGACCCGCACGTTTTTGTTTGTTTAATTAAGATAGCTATTCGGGATGTTTCATTGTGACATTTGCTCATACATATATAGCTCTATGCATATATATATATATGTACACGTTATAACACAAATTGGGTCATTCCCTCTATTTTTTGCTTTTCTACTTTATTCTCCTTCTTATGGTAGTTTCAAAAGTTTTTAAAATTCTGCATTCCTCTACAGAAAGTACAACAACCATATTGACCTGGTTAACCTCCTCCTTTTACCCTCTCTCTCTCATAAATGAGCTCCCCTTAGACCTGTTGTTCATACTACTGCTTGTATGTGTGTCAGGTCTCTAGTGCATGTGTGAGAAAAAACATGTGGCCTTTGGTTTCCCCAACCTGACTAATTTAACTTAAGGTGATGTTCTCTAGTTCCATCCATTTACCTGCAAACAACAAAATTTCATGCATATTTAAGGCTGAATAAAATTCCATTGTGTGTAAATGCCACAGTTTTGGATCCATGTATCAGTTGTGAGGCATCTTGGCTGTTTACATAGGTTAGCTGTTGTGAGTAATGCTGCAGTAAACATGGATGTGCAGGTGTCTGTCTTGTTACCTGGCTTGCATTCATTCAGGTATATCCCTATGAATGATAATGCTGGATCACACAGCAATTCTACTTTGAGTTTCGAGAAGCCTCCATATTGTTTTCCACAGTTGTTGTACTAATTTGCATTCCCACTAACTGCATATGAGGGTTCCTCTTTTTTAGACATCCTTGAAAACATTAGTTGTTTGTATTCTTGATAGCCATTACAATGGGAGTGGTTTGGAATCTTGGTATGGTTTTCATTTTTGTTTTCTTTCTGACGAGCGATGGTGAGCATTTCTTTATGTAGTTGTAGGTCCTTTGGACTTCTGCCTTGGAACAAGCTCTGTTAAGTTCATTTGTGTATTTCTTCATTGGGTCACTGATTTTTACGGGAATTTAGTTTTTGAGTATATTCTCGGTATTAATTTCAGTCAGATGTATACCTGGCAAAGATTTCCCCATTCTGGAGCCTTGGTTTCTGCTTCTATTCCTCACCACGTCATCTCAAGGTGTGGTTCTAGTGGACTGGCAAGGGAGGAAAAGGTTCCATGGAGGCACAGCACAGACACCTGTTGATCTGATATAAATTCTTCTCTGGTCTGCAGAGTACATCAAAGCACAGGCAGTGAAGGTTGGAAGGAATTCACCTCATTCACCGGTGTTTCCAGGTGTTCATAAGTATGGGTTCTGCTGAAAGGTACTTTTTTTTGATGAAAGCCCAGAAATTGACTTCCACAAAGTAGTTAATATTCATGGGTCACATTCATTGTGTGGGTGTGTTTGTGTGTGGGGCCGCATGTGTGGTTGAAAATAGTTCCTGGATCATTGTCCGTGGATGCTGTGTTCCTAATAATGCCAGTCAGGAATGCTCCTTCGGAAGGCAGTAATTTTGGGTTTTTCTCTGTGTTGTTACTCCCTAGGTAAACTGTAATCAATTCACTGAGGAGGAAAGATTCAGGGATCCTTGAATATGTGCAGGGTATGTGAGGCTATCGTGATGCATATATGTATGTGCCTCGTTACCCTGCTAGAAGTGATTTGAGTTCAAGTGATGGCTTTGGACACTGACTCTCGATTAGCCTTTAGTTGTTCCTTGGCATAATGGTGGTAGTATGTCTTCCTTCCAAGGACAATGTTGGAACTGATGTCACTTCTTGGGTTTTTCTAAGTTTGATCCTTCCTAAAGTGCTTAAAGTGTCGCCTCAGTAGGGTAACGCCAGGATTTCAGCCTTTGCAGATAACATTCGACTTGCGTTGAATAGAGGCCAGGTTCCTGGGTGTCTGTGTCTACCTTTCTGTGTGCCTTTCTTGTGTGTATGTGTCTGTCTTTGTCTGTGTGCTTAATATTTCTCATTTGTTCATGTATTAATTTCTTTGCTATTTGTCATAAATTCTCATATTACCAATTGTTTCACACTCTTTGAGTGTATCCCCTGCTTAGGCATGCAGAAGTGTCTTTGAATCAAAATCTATCATTAACGTTGAGGAAATAGACGGAACGAACAAGGCTGGGTGATGTTCTATGACTTCTGGTCTTGCACAAAGTTGTAATTAACTCCATAGAATGTAAGAAATTCACATACAAGATAAATATTAGTATGTCACTCATTCTCTGTGTGTGAGTGTGTGTGGGATGTTTGTTGTTTAGTTTCCCAACACTGGTTGGTAGAATATAGGTTCCTTCCCCAAGTCACTTGAGGAACAGCCTTGTGTGGCACTGACTTTACGTCTTGGGTTCCATGAATGAAAGGTGAACTGTGATGTCCCTCAGAGAACCATTGCAGATTTGAATGTCCTTCCTGAGAGTTTCATGTTTATTCCATAGGTTGTGGTGTTCCTGAAATCTGCCATTCTTCCGAGAGGTGGTAAGCATTTCAGTCACTAGAGAACCCTAAGCATTCCTTGGCTATAGCGTGTGTGTGCCTGTGTACTTCTCAGATCAAAGTGAAGTAATTTCTGTGTCGTTAGGAAGTGAATTCTTGTGGTGACCTTGAGGCTCTTGGCAGCCAGTGTGTGCTTTTGCGTGTTTTGTTCAAGTGAGGAACACTGTAGGCTGGAAGACAGCCCCAGGCCCTCACTCTGTGATATTTTGGGTCAGTTAAGGGAATACCCTCCCAGATGATGGGAGATGTAGTTCTGAGAAGGAAGTTGCCTCATCCAAGGTTCAGGGAGTTTTCCTGGCTTATTTACCTTCAAAGGGCTTGAGGTGTTTGTGTACTCACCAGGTGAAAGCCTTCCTGTCCTCCAAAGTGTGGGGTCCAGATTGGGAGTAGTTTGGAAGAAGTCAGAAATGTCATGCCAGTTGAACCTTGAATGATCTGAGGAGGGAACGTGGAGGAGAAAAGCAATTCCCAGATCACAAGTTCTTGCCAGGAAACTGCCACACAAATGGCTGGAGACTGAAGGGAGAGGGGCCATAGAGGCAGTGCTTACGTGGTCTGACCAATCAGGACAGACTTGGTTGTGATGTCACAGTGGGATCCCAGCCACTGCAACATACACATTCCCGAGGCAGCTCCTGCCTGGCCTCTTGCTATGGTAGCGCAGCCAGCCAAGCATGGAGAAGCTGGAGGTAGGTGCCACTGTCTCGTGTGGAAGACTTCTCTTTTATTTGGGTCCTCGATATACGGGGCACACGTGGCCTGAGCACACGGGTGACCTGAGCATCCTAGGATCGGGTGATACCATTCCTCAGTAGAGATCTTCATAAACTTTTTTGGTTTTGGTGGAACTGTTGGGACTGGTAATACTGGCGTTGAAACTCAATGCTTTACACTTGCAAAGCAGTTGCTCTACCCTTTTAGCAACACCTCCTGTCAAACTTCCATAAATCTTTAGATTAAAGAAGTACAGTGAACCCCGAAAAGAATAAACAGAGCCAAACCATCCAACACCAATCACTATATTGTTTAGGAATGGATCGGTATGTGATAAAAAACCCATAGTAATGTACCAGAAATTTGGGCTGTTTGCCCGTGACGTATACCTGCATTTCTCTCACCTCAGCAGGTAGAAACAGGAGGATCGCAGTTCAAACCAGCTCTTGCAAATATTTTCCACAAGCCTCTGTTGAAAATACTCAACGCACAGAAGGTGTGCTGGAGTGGTATGGTTTTTCTTTTTTGAAATATTGTTTATTGAGTACTGTTGTACTGGGTATATGTTGTTACATTTACAAAAGTTTTTTACACTATGTCATAGTTAAAATCATCCCTTCCATCATTTTCCTTTATTATCTCCCTCCCTATTCCTGGAATAGTTTCACAGGTCTCATGTTTCCATTTTCATACATGAGTACACAATATTTCCATCCTATTCACCCTCACAACCATTTACTAATAATCCTCCCTGCTCCCAATGTAACTAACCGCGAGACAAGACCAGGTTTACTTTCTTGTGTTGTGTTTTTTATTAGTTTATATGTTTGTGTTTGGTGGGACTGGGTCTGTTTTCTTCTTTTGAAAAAAAATGATATTTTTTTTGTTTAAGATGGGTCTATAGGGAGTTTCACTGTGACATTTCCATGTACATACGTCTTATGATCCTAATTGTTTCATCCCTTCCTGTTGTCCTTTTTACTTTATTCCCCTTCCATTTTTGATGTATAGAAAATACATCAACCGACCGTATTCACATTCTTAACTTCGTTCTTTGAAATGTTCTCCCTCCCATTAGGGACTCCCCGTCAGATTGAGTTGTTTTTCATAGCACTCTTTGTATATTTATTGGGCCTATATTCTACATCTGAGAGAAAACATGCAGTGTTTGGTTTCAGAACCTGGCTAATTTCACTTAAGATAATCTCCATTGCCATCCATTTCTCTGCAAAGGATAAAATCTCATTCTTTATTGTGGCTGAATCAAATTCCATTGAAAATTCTTGTTTTTCTAATTTACAGATAAAAAGAAAGTTATGCAGTGACACAGATTATCAGGAAATTACCACATGGTTTCTGTTCCACTGGAATTTCAGATTCCACAAACTCAGGTGAGTTAAGGAGCATGTTTGATCAGAGATCTTTCTCTGTGAGATAAACAACTCCCATACCCCCGCTTCTAGCAGTGACTGAGTTGAGGACGAGTTCATGAGCCCTGGGTCCCTTAGCATGTATGTATCATTGAAGCATTGTTTGTCAGCACCCCAGCAAATGCACTGGTAGGATTTTTGCAGAGGCCATAGATGCTTTATTGCAGGGCAGATGTCAAGATGCCCCTGGGCTTTCAGTGTAAGCCCCTGAGTTTATGGAGGCCTCTTGGATGCCACCAGTAGTTAGCAGATGGGCCTGTCATCTTCCATGTGTTAGTTACCTATATGTGTGTAACAAATTCCTCCAACTTTTAGCATAGTAAACAAGAAAACATAATTCACTCATTTTCTGTGGGTCAGGCATTTGGGAAGTGCCCAGTTGAGCAAAAGTGACCCAAAATGTTAGTAGAATAGGAGAAGCCAAACTGACCTTATATGTCATTTAGACCAACCTTCTTATTTGATAGGGAAATGTATGCAGAGAGTTTGAATGATTACCTGTGCTGGTGCAGCTATTTTCAGAGGTGTTTGGAGCACAGGGCTCTGTTCCTCACATCTGCTGTTGGGTGATGTGAGTGTGATGTCAGTGCTATAATGTTTGTGTGGAGGTATGAGGTCATGAGAACTAACATGCATAGTCAGTCATTTGGGTGTTAGTTTGTGGGAAACCTGGCCGATTCAGTTTGGTTGTGTAACTTCTGTCTGTGAAGGTCAGTGAAATGAACACAATGATTAAAAACACTTTTTTCCATTCCTGAGTTTTAACAAACTTACTGTAGTGGGGGTACATTGTGACTTTTGCCAAAGTTCTTATAATATGCCATAGTTGAATTCATCCCTCCACATTCTCCTTTATTCTCTCTCACCGTATTCCTGGAATAGTTTCATCACGTCTCGTTTTTCCATTTTCATACATGAGTATATAATATTTATACCATATCCTACACCCTTTCCTTATATCCTCACCCCTCCCACAAGTAACAACTCCCTATACAGGACCTATTTTCCATTTCTGTTACCAAAAATCCCTTTTTGTGTTTATTTTGTTTTAGTGTGGGGAGCAGAACTGGGGCTTGAACTCAGGGACTCTACCTTGAGGCAGTTCACCAGCCGTTTTTTTGTGATAGGTGTTTCTGAGACAGGGTCTTGCAAACTATTTGCCCAAGCTGTGTTTGAACCAAGATCTTCCTTATCTCTCCCTTCTGAGTCACAGGGACTGCGGGTGTGAGCCACTGGTGACCCGCACGTTTTTGTTTGTTTAATTAAGATAGCTATTCGGGATGTTTCATTGTGACATTTGCTCATACATATATAGCTCTATGCATATATATATATATGTACACGTTATAACACAAATTGGGTCATTCCCTCTATTTTTTGCTTTTCTACTTTATTCTCCTTCTTATGGTAGTTTCAAAAGTTTTTAAAATTCTGCATTCCTCTACAGAAAGTACAACAACCATATTGACCTGGTTAACCTCCTCCTTTTACCCTCTCTCTCTCATAAATGAGCTCCCCTTAGACCTGTTGTTCATACTACTGCTTGTATGTGTGTCAGGTCTCTAGTGCATGTGTGAGAAAAAACATGTGGCCTTTGGTTTCCCCAACCTGACTAATTTAACTTAAGGTGATGTTCTCTAGTTCCATCCATTTTCCTGCAAACAACAAAATTTCATGCATATTTAAATAAAATTCCATTGTGTGTAAATGCCACAGTTTTGGATCCATGTATCAGTTGTGAGGCATCTTGGCTGTTTACATATGTTAGCTGTTGTGAGTAATGCTGCAGTAAACATGGATGTGCAGGTGTCTGTCTTGTTACCTGGCTTGCATTCATTCAGGTATATCCCTATGAATGATAATGCTGGATCACACAGCAATTCTACTTTGAGTTTCGAGAAGCCTCCATATTGTTTTCCACAGTTGTTGTACTAATTTGCATTCCCACTAACTGCATATGAGGGTTCCTTTTTTTTAGACATCCTTGAAAACATTAGTTGTTTGTATTCTTGATAGCCATTACAATGGGAGTGGTTTGGAATCTTGGTATGGTTTTCATTTTTGTTTTCTTTCTGACGAGCGATGGTGAGCATTTCTTTATGTAGTTGTAGGTCCTTTGGACTTCTGCCTTGGAACAAGCTCTGTTAAGTTCATTTGTGTATTTCTTCATTGGGTCACTGATTTTTACGGGAATTTAGTTTTTGAGTATATTCTCGGTATTGATTTCAGTCAGATGTATACCTGGCAAAGATTTCCCCATTCTGGAGCCTTGGTTTCTGCTTCTATTCCTCACCACGTCATCTCAAGGTGTGGTTCTAGTGGACTGGCAAGGGAGGAAAAGGTTCCATGGAGGCACAGCACAGACACCTGTTGATCTGATATAAATTCTTCTCTGGTCTGCAGAGTACATCAAAGCACAGGCAGTGAAGGTTGGAAGGAATTCACCTCATTCACCGGTGTTTCCAGGTGTTCATAAGTATGGGTTCTGCTGAAAGGTACTTTTTTTTGATGAAAGCCCAGAAATTGACTTCCACAAAGTAGTTAATATTCATGGGTCACATTCATTGTGTGGGTGTGTTTGTGTGTGGGGCCGCATGTGTGGTTGAAAATAGTTCCTGGATCATTGTCCGTGGATGCTGTGTTCCTAATAATGCCAGTCAGGAATGCTCCTTCGGAAGGCAGTAATTTTGGGTTTTTCTCTGTGTTGTTACTCCCTAGGTAAACTGTAATCAATTCACTGAGGAGGAAAGATTCAGGGATCCTTGAATATGTGCAGGGTATGTGAGGCTATCGTGATGCATATATGTATGTGCCTCGTTACCCTGCTAGAAGTGATTTGAGTTCAAGTGATGGCTTTGGACACTGACTCTCGATTAGCCTTTAGTTGTTCCTTGGCATAATGGTGGTAGTATGTCTTCCTTCCAAGGACAATGTTGGAACTGATGTCACTTCTTGGGTTTTTCTAAGTTTGATCCTTCCTAAAGTGCTTAAAGTGTCGCCTCAGTAGGGTAACGCCAGGATTTCAGCCTTTGCAGATAACATTCGACTTGCGTTGAATAGAGGCCAGGTTCCTGGGTGTCTGTGTCTACCTTTCTGTGTGCCTTTCTTGTGTGTATGTGTCTGTCTTTGTCTGTGTGCTTAATATTTCTCATTTGTTCATGTATTAATTTCTTTGCTATTTGTCATAAATTCTCATATTACCAATTGTTTCACACTCTTTGAGTGTATCCGCTGCTTAGGCATGCAGAAGTGTCTTTGAATCAAAATCTATCATTAACGTTGAGGAAATAGACGGAACGAACAAGGCTGGGTGATGTTCTATGACTTCTGGTCTTGCACAAAGTTGTAATTAACTCCATAGAATGTAAGAAATTCACATACAAGATAAATATTAGTATGTCACTCATTCTCTGTGTGTGAGTGTGTGTGGGATGTTTGTTGTTTAGTTTCCCAACACTGGTTGGTAGAATATAGGTTCCTTCCCCAAGTCACTTGAGGAACAGCCTTGTGTGGCACTGACTTTACGTCTTGGGTTCCATGAATGAAAGGTGAACTGTGATGTCCCTCAGAGAACCATTGCAGATTTGAATGTCCTTCCTGAGAGTTTCATGTTTATTCCATAGGTTGTGGTGTTCCTGAAATCTGCCATTCTTCCGAGAGGTGGTAAGCATTTCAGTCACTAGAGAACCCTAAGCATTCCTTGGCTATAGCGTGTGTGTGCCTGTGTACTTCTCAGATCAAAGTGAAGTAATTTCTGTGTCGTTAGGAAGTGAATTCTTGTGGTGACCTTGAGGCTCTTGGCAGCCAGTGTGTGCTTTTGCGTGTTTTGTTCAAGTGAGGAACACTGTAGGCTGGAAGACAGCCCCAGGCCCTCACTCTGTGATATTTTGGGTCAGTTAAGGGAATACCCTCCCAGATGATGGGAGATGTAGTTCTGAGAAGGAAGTTGCCTCATCCAAGGTTCAGGGAGTTTTCCTGGCTTATTTACCTTCAAAGGGCTTGAGGTGTTTGTGTACTCACCAGGTGAAAGCCTTCCTGTCCTCCAAAGTGTGGGGTCCAGATTGGGAGTAGTTTGGAAGAAGTCAGAAATGTCATGCCAGTTGAACCTTGAATGATCTGAGGAGGGAACGTGGAGGAGAAAAGCAATTCCCAGATCACAAGTTCTTGCCAGGAAACTGCCACACAAATGGCTGGAGACTGAAGGGAGAGGGGCCATAGAGGCAGTGCTTACGTGGTCTGACCAATCAGGACAGACTTGGTTGTGATGTCACAGTGGGATCCCAGCCACTGCAACATACACATTCCCGAGGCAGCTCCTGCCTGGCCTCTTGCTATGGTAGCGCAGCCAGCCAAGCATGGAGAAGCTGGAGGTAGGTGCCACTGTCTCGTGTGGAAGACTTCTCTTTTATTTGGGTCCTCGATATACGGGGCACACGTGGCCTGAGCACACGGGTGACCTGAGCATCCTAGGATCGGGTGATACCATTCCTCAGTAGAGATCTTCATAAACTTTTTTGGTTTTGGTGGAACTGTTGGGACTGGTAATACTGGCGTTGAAACTCAATGCTTTTCACTTGCAAAGCAGTTGCTCTACCCTTTTAGCAACACCTCCTGTCAAACTTCTATAAATCTTTAGATTAAAGAAGTACAGTGAACCCCGAAAAGAATAAACAGAGCGAAACCATCCAACACCAATCACTATATTGTTTAGGAATGGATCGGTATGTGATAAAAAACCCATAGTAATGTACCAGAAATTTGGGCTGTTTGCCCGTGACGTATACCTGCATTTCTCTCACCTCAGCAGGTAGAAACAGGAGGATCGCAGTTCAAACCAGCTCTTGCAAATATTTTCCACAAGCCTCTGTTGAAAATACTCAACGCACAGAAGGTGTGCTGGAGTGGTATGGTTTTTCTTTTTTGAAATATTGTTTATTGAGTACTGTTGTACTGGGTATATGTTGTTACATTTACAAAAGTTTTTTACACTATGTCATAGTTAAAATCATCCCTTCCATCATTTTCCTTTATTATCTCCCTCCCTATTCCTGGAATAGTTTCACAGGTCTCATGTTTCCATTTTCATACATGAGTACACAATATTTCCATCCTATTCACCCTCACAACCATTTACTAATAATCCTCCCTGCTCCCAATGTAACTAACCGCGAGACAAGACCAGGTTTACTTTCTTGTGTTGTGTTTTTTATTAGTTTATATGTTTGTGTTTGGTGGGACTGGGTCTGTTTTCTTCTTTTGAAAAAAAATGATATTTTTTTTGTTTAAGATGGGTCTATAGGGAGTTTCACTGTGACATTTCCATGTACATACGTCTTATGATCCTAATTGTTTCATCCCTTCCTGTTGTCCTTTTTACTTTATTCCCCTTCCATTTTTGATGGATAGAAAATACATCAACCGACCGTATTCACATTCTTAACTTCGTTCTTTGAAATGTTCTCCCTCCCATTAGGGACTCCCCGTCAGATTGAGTTGTTTTTCATAGCACTCTTTGTATATTTATTGGGCCTATATTCTACATCTGAGAGAAAACATGCAGTGTTTGGTTTCAGAACCTGGCTAATTTCACTTAAGATAATCTCCATTGCCATCCATTTCTCTGCAAAGGATAAAATCTCATTCTTTATTGTGGCTGAATCAAATTCCATTGAAAATTCTTGTTTTTCTAATTTACAGATAAAAAGAAAGTTATGCAGTGACACACATTATCAGGAAATTACCACATGGTTTCTGTTCCACTGGAATTTCAGATTCCACAAACTCAGGTGAGTTAAGGAGCATGTTTGATCAGAGATCTTTCTCTGTGAGATAAACAACTCCCATACCCCCGCTTCTAGCAGTGACTGAGTTGAGGACGAGTTCATGAGCCCTGGGTCCCTTAGCATGTATGTATCATTGAAGCATTGTTTGTCAGCACCCCAGCAAATGCACTGGTAGGATTTTTGCAGAGGCCATAGATGCTTTATTGCAGGGCAGATGTCAAGATGCCCCTGGGCTTTCAGTGTAAGCCCCTGAGTTTATGGAGGCCTCTTGGATGCCACCAGTAGTTAGCAGATGGGCCTGTCATCTTCCATGTGTTAGTTACCTATATGTGTGTAACAAATTCCTCCAACTTTTAGCATAGTAAACAAGAAAACATAATTCACTCATTTTCTGTGGGTCAGGCATTTGGGAAGTGCCCAGTTGAGCAAAAGTGACCCAAAATGTTAGTAGAATAGGAGAAGCCAAACTGACCTTATATGTCATTTAGACCAACCTTCTTATTTGATAGGGAAATGTATGCAGAGAGTTTGAATGATTACCTGTGCTGGTGCAGCTATTTTCAGAGGTGTTTGGAGCACAGGGCTCTGTTCCTCACATCTGCTGTTGGGTGATGTGAGTGTGATGTCAGTGCTATAATGTTTGTGTGGAGGTATGAGGTCATGAGAACTAACATGCATAGTCAGTCATTTGGGTGTTAGTTTGTGGGAAACCTGGCCGATTCAGTTTGGTTGTGTAACTTCTGTCTGTGAAGGTCAGTGAAATGAACACAATGATTAAAAACACTTTTTTCCATTCCTGAGTTTTAACAAACTTACTGTAGTGGGGGTACATTGTGACTTTTGCCAAAGTTCTTATAATATGCCATAGTTGAATTCATCCCTCCACATTCTCCTTTATTCTCTCTCACCGTATTCCTGGAATAGTTTCATCACGTCTCGTTTTTCCATTTTCATACATGAGTATATAATATTTATACCATATCCTACACCCTTTCCTTATATCCTCACCCCTCCCACAAGTAACAACTCCCTATACAGGACCTATTTTCCATTTCTGTTACCAAAAATCCCTTTTTGTGTTTATTTTGTTTTAGTGTGGGGAGCAGAACTGGGGCTTGAACTCAGGGACTCTACCTTGAGGCAGTTCACCAGCCGTTTTTTTGTGATAGGTGTTTCTGAGACAGGGTCTTGCAAACTATTTGCCCAAGCTGTGTTTGAACCAAGATCTTCCTTATCTCTCCCTTCTGAGTCACAGGGACTGCGGGTGTGAGCCACTGGTGACCCGCACGTTTTTGTTTGTTTAATTAAGATAGCTATTCGGGATGTTTCATTGTGACATTTGCTCATACATATATAGCTCTATGCATATATATATATATGTACACGTTATAACACAAATTGGGTCATTCCCTCTATTTTTTGCTTTTCTACTTTATTCTCCTTCTTATGGTAGTTTCAAAAGTTTTTAAAATTCTGCATTCCTCTACAGAAAGTACAACAACCATATTGACCTGGTTAACCTCCTCCTTTTACCCTCTCTCTCTCATAAATGAGCTCCCCTTAGACCTGTTGTTCATACTACTGCTTGTATGTGTGTCAGGTCTCTAGTGCATGTGTGAGAAAAAACATGTGGCCTTTGGTTTCCCCAACCTGACTAATTTAACTTAAGGTGATGTTCTCTAGTTCCATCCATTTTCCTGCAAACAACAAAATTTCATGCATATTTAAATAAAATTCCATTGTGTGTAAATGCCACAGTTTTGGATCCATGTATCAGTTGTGAGGCATCTTGGCTGTTTACATATGTTAGCTGTTGTGAGTAATGCTGCAGTAAACATGGATGTGCAGGTGTCTGTCTTGTTACCTGGCTTGCATTCATTCAGGTATATCCCTATGAATGATAATGCTGGATCACACAGCAATTCTACTTTGAGTTTCGAGAAGCCTCCATATTGTTTTCCACAGTTGTTGTACTAATTTGCATTCCCACTAACTGCATATGAGGGTTCCTTTTTTTTAGACATCCTTGAAAACATTAGTTGTTTGTATTCTTGATAGCCATTACAATGGGAGTGGTTTGGAATCTTGGTATGGTTTTCATTTTTGTTTTCTTTCTGACGAGCGATGGTGAGCATTTCTTTATGTAGTTGTAGGTCCTTTGGACTTCTGCCTTGGAACAAGCTCTGTTAAGTTCATTTGTGTATTTCTTCATTGGGTCACTGATTTTTACGGGAATTTAGTTTTTGAGTATATTCTCGGTATTGATTTCAGTCAGATGTATACCTGGCAAAGATTTCCCCATTCTGGAGCCTTGGTTTCTGCTTCTATTCCTCACCACGTCATCTCAAGGTGTGGTTCTAGTGGACTGGCAAGGGAGGAAAAGGTTCCATGGAGGCACAGCACAGACACCTGTTGATCTGATATAAATTCTTCTCTGGTCTGCAGAGTACATCAAAGCACAGGCAGTGAAGGTTGGAAGGAATTCACCTCATTCACCGGTGTTTCCAGGTGTTCATAAGTATGGGTTCTGCTGAAAGGTACTTTTTTTTGATGAAAGCCCAGAAATTGACTTCCACAAAGTAGTTAATATTCATGGGTCACATTCATTGTGTGGGTGTGTTTGTGTGTGGGGCCGCATGTGTGGTTGAAAATAGTTCCTGGATCATTGTCCGTGGATGCTGTGTTCCTAATAATGCCAGTCAGGAATGCTCCTTCGGAAGGCAGTAATTTTGGGTTTTTCTCTGTGTTGTTACTCCCTAGGTAAACTGTAATCAATTCACTGAGGAGGAAAGATTCAGGGATCCTTGAATATGTGCAGGGTATGTGAGGCTATCGTGATGCATATATGTATGTGCCTCGTTACCCTGCTAGAAGTGATTTGAGTTCAAGTGATGGCTTTGGACACTGACTCTCGATTAGCCTTTAGTTGTTCCTTGGCATAATGGTGGTAGTATGTCTTCCTTCCAAGGACAATGTTGGAACTGATGTCACTTCTTGGGTTTTTCTAAGTTTGATCCTTCCTAAAGTGCTTAAAGTGTCGCCTCAGTAGGGTAACGCCAGGATTTCAGCCTTTGCAGATAACATTCGACTTGCGTTGAATAGAGGCCAGGTTCCTGGGTGTCTGTGTCTACCTTTCTGTGTGCCTTTCTTGTGTGTATGTGTCTGTCTTTGTCTGTGTGCTTAATATTTCTCATTTGTTCATGTATTAATTTCTTTGCTATTTGTCATAAATTCTCATATTACCAATTGTTTCACACTCTTTGAGTGTATCCGCTGCTTAGGCATGCAGAAGTGTCTTTGAATCAAAATCTATCATTAACGTTGAGGAAATAGACGGAACGAACAAGGCTGGGTGATGTTCTATGACTTCTGGTCTTGCACAAAGTTGTAATTAACTCCATAGAATGTAAGAAATTCACATACAAGATAAATATTAGTATGTCACTCATTCTCTGTGTGTGAGTGTGTGTGGGATGTTTGTTGTTTAGTTTCCCAACACTGGTTGGTAGAATATAGGTTCCTTCCCCAAGTCACTTGAGGAACAGCCTTGTGTGGCACTGACTTTACGTCTTGGGTTCCATGAATGAAAGGTGAACTGTGATGTCCCTCAGAGAACCATTGCAGATTTGAATGTCCTTCCTGAGAGTTTCATGTGTATTCCATAGGTTGTGGTGTTCCTGAAATCTGCCATTCTTCCGAGAGGTGGTAAGCATTTCAGTCACTAGAGAACCCTAAGCATTCCTTGGCTATAGCGTGTGTGTGCCTGTGTACTTCTCAGATCAAAGTGAAGTAATTTCTGTGTCGTTAGGAAGTGAATTCTTGTGGTGACCTTGAGGCTCTTGGCAGCCAGTGTGTGCTTTTGCGTGTTTTGTTCAAGTGAGGAACACTGTAGGCTGGAAGACAGCCCCAGGCCCTCACTCTGTGATATTTTGGGTCAGTTAAGGGAATACCCTCCCAGATGATGGGAGATGTAGTTCTGAGAAGGAAGTTGCCTCATCCAAGGTTCAGGGAGTTTTCCTGGCTTATTTACCTTCAAAGGGCTTGAGGTGTTTGTGTACTCACCAGGTGAAAGCCTTCCTGTCCTCCAAAGTGTGGGGTCCAGATTGGGAGTAGTTTGGAAGAAGTCAGAAATGTCATGCCAGTTGAACCTTGAATGATCTGAGGAGGGAACGTGGAGGAGAAAAGCAATTCCCAGATCACAAGTTCTTGCCAGGAAACTGCCACACAAATGGCTGGAGACTGAAGGGAGAGGGGCCATAGAGGCAGTGCTTACGTGGTCTGACCAATCAGGACAGACTTGGTTGTGATGTCACAGTGGGATTCCAGCCACTGCAACATACACATTCCCGAGGCAGCTCCTGCCTGGCCTCTTGCTATGGTAGCGCAGCCAGCCAAGCATGGAGAAGCTGGAGGTAGGTGCCACTGTCTCGTGTGGAAGACTTCTCTTTTATTTGGGTCCTCGATATACGGGGCACACGTGGCCTGAGCACACGGGTGACCTGAGCATCCTAGGATCGGGTGATACCATTCCTCAGTAGAGATCTTCATAAACTTTTTTGGTTTTGGTGGAACTGTTGGGACTGGTAATACTGGCGTTGAAACTCAATGCTTTTCACTTGCAAAGCAGTTGCTCTACCCTTTTAGCAACACCTCCTGTCAAACTTCCATAAATCTTTAGATTAAAGAAGTACAGTGAACCCCGAAAAGAATAAACAGAGCCAAACCATCCAACACCAATCACTATATTGTTTAGGAATGGATCGGTATGTGATAAAAAACCCATAGTAATGTACCAGAAATTTGGGCTGTTTGCCCGTGACGTATACCTGCATTTCTCTCACCTCAGCAGGTAGAAACAGGAGGATCGCAGTTGAAACCAGCTCTTGCAAATATTTTCCACAAGCCTCTGTTGAAAATACTCAACGCACAGAAGGTGTGCTGGAGTGGTATGGTTTTTCTTTTTTGAAATATTGTTTATTGAGTACTGTTGTACTGGGTATATGTTGTTACATTTACAAAAGTTTTTTACACTATGTCATAGTTAAAATCATCCCTTCCATCATTTTCCTTTATTATCTCCCTCCCTATTCCTGGAATAGTTTCACAGGTCTCATGTTTCCATTTTCATACATGAGTACACAATATTTCCATCCTATTCACCCTCACAACCATTTACTAATAATCCTCCCTGCTCCCAATGTAACTAACCGCGAGACAAGACCAGGTTTACTTTCTTGTGTTGTGTTTTTTATTAGTTTATATGTTTGTGTTTGGTGGGACTGGGTCTGTTTTCTTCTTTTGAAAAAAAATGATATTTTTTTGTTTAAGATGGGTCTATAGGGAGTTTCACTGTGACATTTCCATGTACATACGTCTTATGATCCTAATTGTTTCATCCCTTCCTGTTGTCCTTTTTACTTTATTCCCCTTCCATTTTTGATGTATAGAAAATACATCAACCGACCGTATTCACATTCTTAACTTCGTTCTTTGAAATGTTCTCCCTCCCATTAGGGACTCCCCGTCAGATTGAGTTGTTTTTCATAGCACTCTTTGTATATTTATTGGGCCTATATTCTACATCTGAGAGAAAACATGCAGTGTTTGGTTTCAGAACCTGGCTAATTTCACTTAAGATAATCTCCATTGCCATCCATTTCTCTGCAAAGGATAAAATCTCATTCTTTATTGTGGCTGAATCAAATTCCATTGAAAATTCTTGTTTTTCTAATTTACAGATAAAAAGAAAGTTATGCAGTGACACAGATTATCAGGAAATTACCACATGGTTTCTGTTCCACTGGAATTTCAGATTCCACAAACTCAGGTGAGTTAAGGAGCATGTTTGATCAGAGATCTTTCTCTGTGAGATAAACAACTCCCATACCCCCGCTTCTAGCAGTGACTGAGTTGAGGACGAGTTCATGAGCCCTGGGTCCCTTAGCATGTATGTATCATTGAAGCATTGTTTGTCAGCACTCCAGCAAATGCACTGGTAGGATTTTTGCAGAGGCCATAGATGCTTTATTGCAGGGCAGATGTCAAGATGCCCCTGGGCTTTCAGTGTAAGCCCCTGAGTTTATGGAGGCCTCTTGGATGCCACCAGTAGTTAGCAGATGGGCCTGTCATCTTCCATGTGTTAGTTACCTATATGTGTGTAACAAATTCCTCCAACTTTTAGCATAGTAAACAAGAAAACATAATTCACTCATTTTCTGTGGGTCAGGCATTTGGGAAGTGCCCAGTTGATCAAAAGTGACCCAAAATGTTAGTAGAATAGGAGAAGCCAAACTGACCTTATATGTCATTTAGACCAACCTTCTTATTTGATAGGGAAATGTATGCAGAGAGTTTGAATGATTACCTGTGCTGGTGCAGCTATTTTCAGAGGTGTTTGGAGCACAGGGCTCTGTTCCTCACATCTGCTGTTGGGTGATGTGAGTGTGATGTCAGTGCTATAATGTTTGTGTGGAGGTATGAGGTCATGAGAACTAACATGCATAGTCAGTCATTTGGGTGTTAGTTTGTGGGAAACCTGGCCGATTCAGTTTGGTTGTGTAACTTCTGTCTGTGAAGGTCAGTGAAATGAACACAATGATTAAAAACACTTTTTTCCATTCCTGAGTTTTAACAAACTTACTGTAGTGGGGGTACATTGTGACTTTTGCCAAAGTTCTTATAATATGCCATAGTTGAATTCATCCCTCCACATTCTCCTTTATTCTCTCTCACCGTATTCCTGGAATAGTTTCATCACGTCTCGTTTTTCCATTTTCATACATGAGTATATAATATTTATACCATATCCTACACCCTTTCCTTATATCCTCACCCCTCCCACAAGTAACAACTCCCTATACAGGACCTATTTTCCATTTCTGTTACCAAAAATCCCTTTTTGTGTTTATTTTGTTTTAGTGTGGGGAGCAGAACTGGGGCTTGAACTCAGGGACTCTACCTTGAGGCAGTTCACCAGCCGTTTTTTTGTGATAGGTGTTTCTGAGACAGGGTCTTGCAAACTATTTGCCCAAGCTGTGTTTGAACCAAGATCTTCCTTATCTCTCCCTTCTGAGTCACAGGGACTGCGGGTGTGAGCCACTGGTGACCCGCACGTTTTTGTTTGTTTAATTAAGATAGCTATTCGGGATGTTTCATTGTGACATTTGCTCATACATATATAGCTCTATGCATATATATATATATGTACACGTTATAACACAAATTGGGTCATTCCCTCTATTTTTTGCTTTTCTACTTTATTCTCCTTCTTATGGTAGTTTCAAAAGTTTTTAAAATTCTGCATTCCTCTACAGAAAGTACAACAACCATATTGACCTGGTTAACCTCCTCCTTTTACCCTCTCTCTCTCATAAATGAGCTCCCCTTAGACCTGTTGTTCATACTACTGCTTGTATGTGTGTCAGGTCTCTAGTGCATGTGTGAGAAAAAACATGTGGCCTTTGGTTTCCCCAACCTGACTAATTTAACTTAAGGTGATGTTCTCTAGTTCCATCCATTTTCCTGCAAACAACAAAATTTCATGCATATTTAAATAAAATTCCATTGTGTGTAAATGCCACAGTTTTGGATCCATGTATCAGTTGTGAGGCATCTTGGCTGTTTACATATGTTAGCTGTTGTGAGTAATGCTGCAGTAAACATGGATGTGCAGGTGTCTGTCTTGTTACCTGGCTTGCATTCATTCAGGTATATCCCTATGAATGATAATGCTGGATCACACAGCAATTCTACTTTGAGTTTCGAGAAGCCTCCATATTGTTTTCCACAGTTGTTGTACTAATTAGCATTCCCACTAACTGCATATGAGGGTTCCTTTTTTTTAGACATCCTTGAAAACATTAGTTGTTTGTATTCTTGATAGCCATTACAATGGGAGTGGTTTGGAATCTTGGTATGGTTTTCATTTTTGTTTTCTTTCTGACGAGCGATGGTGAGCATTTCTTTATGTAGTTGTAGGTCCTTTGGACTTCTGCCTTGGAACAAGCTCTGTTAAGTTCATTTGTGTATTTCTTCATTGGGTCACTGATTTTTACGGGAATTTAGTTTTTGAGTATATTCTCGGTATTGATTTCAGTCAGATGTATACCTGGCAAAGATTTCCCCATTCTGGAGCCTTGGTTTCTGCTTCTATTCCTCACCACGTCATCTCAAGGTGTGGTTCTAGTGGACTGGCAAGGGAGGAAAAGGTTCCATGGAGGCACAGCACAGACACCTGTTGATCTGATATAAATTCTTCTCTGGTCTGCAGAGTACATCAAAGCACAGGCAGTGAAGGTTGGAAGGAATTCACCTCATTCACCGGTGTTTCCAGGTGTTCATAAGTATGGGTTCTGCTGAAAGGTACTTTTTTTTGATGAAAGCCCAGAAATTGACTTCCACAAAGTAGTTAATATTCATGGGTCACATTCATTGTGTGGGTGTGTTTGTGTGTGGGGCCGCATGTGTGGTTGAAAATAGTTCCTGGATCATTGTCCGTGGATGCTGTGTTCCTAATAATGCCAGTCAGGAATGCTCCTTCGGAAGGCAGTAATTTTGGGTTTTTCTCTGTGTTGTTACTCCCTAGGTAAACTGTAATCAATTCACTGAGGAGGAAAGATTCAGGGATCCTTGAATATGTGCAGGGTATGTGAGGCTATCGTGATGCATATATGTATGTGCCTCGTTACCCTGCTAGAAGTGATTTGAGTTCAAGTGATGGCTTTGGACACTGACTCTCGATTAGCCTTTAGTTGTTCCTTGGCATAATGGTGGTAGTATGTCTTCCTTCCAAGGACAATGTTGGAACTGATGTCACTTCTTGGGTTTTTCTAAGTTTGATCCTTCCTAAAGTGCTTAAAGTGTCGCCTCAGTAGGGTAACGCCAGGATTTCAGCCTTTGCAGATAACATTCGACTTGCGTTGAATAGAGGCCAGGTTCCTGGGTGTCTGTGTCTACCTTTCTGTGTGCCTTTCTTGTGTGTATGTGTCTGTCTTTGTCTGTGTGCTTAATATTTCTCATTTGTTCATGTATTAATTTCTTTGCTATTTGTCATAAATTCTCATATTACCAATTGTTTCACACTCTTTGAGTGTATCCCCTGCTTAGGCATGCAGAAGTGTCTTTGAATCAAAATCTATCATTAACGTTGAGGAAATAGACGGAACGAACAAGGCTGGGTGATGTTCTATGACTTCTGGTCTTGCACAAAGTTGTAATTAACTCCATAGAATGTAAGAAATTCACATACAAGATAAATATTAGTATGTCACTCATTCTCTGTGTGTGAGTGTGTGTGGGATGTTTGTTGTTTAGTTTCCCAACACTGGTTGGTAGAATATAGGTTCCTTCCCCAAGTCACTTGAGGAACAGCCTTGTGTGGCACTGACTTTACGTCTTGGGTTCCATGAATGAAAGGTGAACTGTGATGTCCCTCAGAGAACCATTGCAGATTTGAATGTCCTTCCTGAGAGTTTCATGTTTATTCCATAGGTTGTGGTGTTCCTGAAATCTGCCATTCTTCCGAGAGGTGGTAAGCATTTCAGTCACTAGAGAACCCTAAGCATTCCTTGGCTATAGCGTGTGTGTGCCTGTGTACTTCTCAGATCAAAGTGAAGTAATTTCTGTGTCGTTAGGAAGTGAATTCTTGTGGTGACCTTGAGGCTCTTGGCAGCCAGTGTGTGCTTTTGCGTGTTTTGTTCAAGTGAGGAACACTGTAGGCTGGAAGACAGCCCCAGGCCCTCACTCTGTGATATTTTGGGTCAGTTAAGGGAATACCCTCCCAGATGATGGGAGATGTAGTTCTGAGAAGGAAGTTGCCTCATCCAAGGTTCAGGGAGTTTTCCTGGCTTATTTACCTTCAAAGGGCTTGAGGTGTTTGTGTACTCACCAGGTGAAAGCCTTCCTGTCCTCCAAAGTGTGGGGTCCAGATTGGGAGTAGTTTGGAAGAAGTCAGAAATGTCATGCCAGTTGAACCTTGAATGATCTGAGGAGGGAACGTGGAGGAGAAAAGCAATTCCCAGATCACAAGTTCTTGCCAGGAAACTGCCACACAAATGGCTGGAGACTGAAGGGAGAGGGGCCATAGAGGCAGTGCTTACGTGGTCTGACCAATCAGGACAGACTTGGTTGTGATGTCACAGTGGGATCCCAGCCACTGCAACATACACATTCCCGAGGCAGCTCCTGCCTGGCCTCTTGCTATGGTAGCGCAGCCAGCCAAGCATGGAGAAGCTGGAGGTAGGTGCCACTGTCTCGTGTGGAAGACTTCTCTTTTATTTGGGTCCTCGATATACGGGGCACACGTGGCCTGAGCACACGGGTGACCTGAGCATCCTAGGATCGGGTGATACCATTCCTCAGTAGAGATCTTCATAAACTTTTTTGGTTTTGGTGGAACTGTTGGGACTGGTAATACTGGCGTTAAAACTCAATGCTTTACACTTGCAAAGCAGTTGCTCTACCCTTTTAGCAACACCTCCTGTCAAACTTCCATAAATCTTTAGATTAAAGAAGTACAGTGAACCCCGAAAAGAATAAACAGAGCCAAACCATCCAACACCAATCACTATATTGTTTAGGAATGGATCGGTATGTGATAAAAAACCCATAGTAATGTACCAGAAATTTGGGCTGTTTGCCCGTGACGTATACCTGCATTTCTCTCACCTCAGCAGGTAGAAACAGGAGGATCGCAGTTCAAACCAGCTCTTGCAAATATTTTCCACAAGCCTCTGTTGAAAATACTCAACGCACAGAAGGTGTGCTGGAGTGGTATGGTTTTTCTTTTTTGAAATATTGTTTATTGAGTACTGTTGTACTGGGTATATGTTGTTACATTTACAAAAGTTTTTTACACTATGTCATAGTTAAAATCATCCCTTCCATCATTTTCCTTTATTATCTCCCTCCCTATTCCTGGAATAGTTTCACAGGTCTCATGTTTCCATTTTCATACATGAGTACACAATATTTCCATCCTATTCACCCTCACAACCATTTACTAATAATCCTCCCTGCTCCCAATGTAACTAACCGCGAGACAAGACCAGGTTTACTTTCTTGTGTTGTGTTTTTTATTAGTTTATATGTTTGTGTTTGGTGGGACTGGGTCTGTTTTCTTCTTTTGAAAAAAAATGATATTTTTTTTGTTTAAGATGGGTCTATAGGGAGTTTCACTGTGACATTTCCATGTACATACGTCTTATGATCCTAATTGTTTCATCCCTTCCTGTTGTCCTTTTTACTTTATTCCCCTTCCATTTTTGATGTATAGAAAATACATCAACCGACCGTATTCACATTCTTAACTTCGTTCTTTGAAATGTTCTCCCTCCCATTAGGGACTCCCCGTCAGATTGAGTTGTTTTTCATAGCACTCTTTGTATATTTATTGGGCCTATATTCTACATCTGAGAGAAAACATGCAGTGTTTGGTTTCAGAACCTGGCTAATTTCACTTAAGATAATCTCCATTGCCATCCATTTCTCTGCAAAGGATAAAATCTCATTCTTTATTGTGGCTGAATCAAATTCCATTGAAAATTCTTGTTTTTCTAATTTACAGATAAAAAGAAAGTTATGCAGTGACACAGATTATCAGGAAATTACCACATGGTTTCTGTTCCACTGGAATTTCAGATTCCACAAACTCAGGTGAGTTAAGGAGCATGTTTGATCAGAGATCTTTCTCTGTGAGATAAACAACTCCCATACCCCCGCTTCTAGCAGTGACTGAGTTGAGGACGAGTTCATGAGCCCTGGGTCCCTTAGCATGTATGTATCATTGAAGCATTGTTTGTCAGCACCCCAGCAAATGCACTGGTAGGATTTTTGCAGAGGCCATAGATGCTTTATTGCAGGGCAGATGTCAAGATGCCCCTGGGCTTTCAGTGTAAGCCCCTGAGTTTATGGAGGCCTCTTGGATGCCACCAGTAGTTAGCAGATGGGCCTGTCATCTTCCATGTGTTAGTTACCTATATGTGTGTAACAAATTCCTCCAACTTTTAGCATAGTAAACAAGAAAACATAATTCACTCATTTTCTGTGGGTCAGGCATTTGGGAAGTGCCCAGTTGAGCAAAAGTGACCCAAAATGTTAGTAGAATAGGAGAAGCCAAACTGACCTTATATGTCATTTAGACCAACCTTCTTATTTGATAGGGAAATGTATGCAGAGAGTTTGAATGATTACCTGTGCTGGTGCAGCTATTTTCAGAGGTGTTTGGAGCACAGGGCTCTGTTCCTCACATCTGCTGTTGGGTGATGTGAGTGTGATGTCAGTGCTATAATGTTTGTGTGGAGGTATGAGGTCATGAGAACTAACATGCATAGTCAGTCATTTGGGTGTTAGTTTGTGGGAAACCTGGCCGATTCAGTTTGGTTGTGTAACTTCTGTCTGTGAAGGTCAGTGAAATGAACACAATGATTAAAAACACTTTTTTCCATTCCTGAGTTTTAACAAACTTACTGTAGTGGGGGTACATTGTGACTTTTGCCAAAGTTCTTATAATATGCCATAGTTGAATTCATCCCTCCACATTCTCCTTTATTCTCTCTCACCGTATTCCTGGAATAGTTTCATCACGTCTCGTTTTTCCATTTTCATACATGAGTATATAATATTTATACCATATCCTACACCCTTTCCTTATATCCTCACCCCTCCCACAAGTAACAACTCCCTATACAGGACCTATTTTCCATTTCTGTTACCAAAAATCCCTTTTTGTGTTTATTTTGTTTTAGTGTGGGGAGCAGAACTGGGGCTTGAACTCAGGGACTCTACCTTGAGGCAGTTCACCAGCCGTTTTTTTGTGATAGGTGTTTCTGAGACAGGGTCTTGCAAACTATTTGCCCAAGCTGTGTTTGAACCAAGATCTTCCTTATCTCTCCCTTCTGAGTCACAGGGACTGCGGGTGTGAGCCACTGGTGACCCGCACGTTTTTGTTTGTTTAATTAAGATAGCTATTCGGGATGTTTCATTGTGACATTTGCTCATACATATATAGCTCTATGCATATATATATATATGTACACGTTATAACACAAATTGGGTCATTCCCTCTATTTTTTGCTTTTCTACTTTATTCTCCTTCTTATGGTAGTTTCAAAAGTTTTTAAAATTCTGCATTCCTCTACAGAAAGTACAACAACCATATTGACCTGGTTAACCTCCTCCTTTTACCCTCTCTCTCTCATAAATGAGCTCCCCTTAGACCTGTTGTTCATACTACTGCTTGTATGTGTGTCAGGTCTCTAGTGCATGTGTGAGAAAAAACATGTGGCCTTTGGTTTCCCCAACCTGACTAATTTAACTTAAGGTGATGTTCTCTAGTTCCATCCATTTTCCTGCAAACAACAAAATTTCATGCATATTTAAATAAAATTCCATTGTGTGTAAATGCCACAGTTTTGGATCCATGTATCAGTTGTGAGGCATCTTGGCTGTTTACATATGTTAGCTGTTGTGAGTAATGCTGCAGTAAACATGGATGTGCAGGTGTCTGTCTTGTTACCTGGCTTGCATTCATTCAGGTATATCCCTATGAATGATAATGCTGGATCACACAGCAATTCTACTTTGAGTTTCGAGAAGCCTCCATATTGTTTTCCACAGTTGTTGTACTAATTTGCATTCCCACTAACTGCATATGAGGGTTCCTTTTTTTTAGACATCCTTGAAAACATTAGTTGTTTGTATTCTTGATAGCCATTACAATGGGAGTGGTTTGGAATCTTGGTATGGTTTTCATTTTTGTTTTCTTTCTGACGAGCGATGGTGAGCATTTCTTTATGTAGTTGTAGGTCCTTTGGACTTCTGCCTTGGAACAAGCTCTGTTAAGTTCATTTGTGTATTTCTTCATTGGGTCACTGATTTTTACGGGAATTTAGTTTTTGAGTATATTCTCGGTATTGATTTCAGTCAGATGTATACCTGGCAAAGATTTCCCCATTCTGGAGCCTTGGTTTCTGCTTCTATTCCTCACCACGTCATCTCAAGGTGTGGTTCTAGTGGACTGGCAAGGGAGGAAAAGGTTCCATGGAGGCACAGCACAGACACCTGTTGATCTGATATAAATTCTTCTCTGGTCTGCAGAGTACATCAAAGCACAGGCAGTGAAGGTTGGAAGGAATTCACCTCATTCACCGGTGTTTCCAGGTGTTCATAAGTATGGGTTCTGCTGAAAGGTACTTTTTTTTGATGAAAGCCCAGAAATTGACTTCCACAAAGTAGTTAATATTCATGGGTCACATTCATTGTGTGGGTGTGTTTGTGTGTGGGGCCGCATGTGTGGTTGAAAATAGTTCCTGGATCATTGTCCGTGGATGCTGTGTTCCTAATAATGCCAGTCAGGAATGCTCCTTCGGAAGGCAGTAATTTTGGGTTTTTCTCTGTGTTGTTACTCCCTAGGTAAACTGTAATCAATTCACTGAGGAGGAAAGATTCAGGGATCCTTGAATATGTGCAGGGTATGTGAGGCTATCGTGATGCATATATGTATGTGCCTCGTTACCCTGCTAGAAGTGATTTGAGTTCAAGTGATGGCTTTGGACACTGACTCTCGATTAGCCTTTAGTTGTTCCTTGGCATAATGGTGGTAGTATGTCTTCCTTCCAAGGACAATGTTGGAACTGATGTCACTTCTTGGGTTTTTCTAAGTTTGATCCTTCCTAAAGTGCTTAAAGTGTCGCCTCAGTAGGGTAACGCCAGGATTTCAGCCTTTGCAGATAACATTCGACTTGCGTTGAATAGAGGCCAGGTTCCTGGGTGTCTGTGTCTACCTTTCTGTGTGCCTTTCTTGTGTGTATGTGTCTGTCTTTGTCTGTGTGCTTAATATTTCTCATTTGTTCATGTATTAATTTCTTTGCTATTTGTCATAAATTCTCATATTACCAATTGTTTCACACTCTTTGAGTGTATCCGCTGCTTAGGCATGCAGAAGTGTCTTTGAATCAAAATCTATCATTAACGTTGAGGAAATAGACGGAACGAACAAGGCTGGGTGATGTTCTATGACTTCTGGTCTTGCACAAAGTTGTAATTAACTCCATAGAATGTAAGAAATTCACATACAAGATAAATATTAGTATGTCACTCATTCTCTGTGTGTGAGTGTGTGTGGGATGTTTGTTGTTTAGTTTCCCAACACTGGTTGGTAGAATATAGGTTCCTTCCCCAAGTCACTTGAGGAACAGCCTTGTGTGGCACTGACTTTACGTCTTGGGTTCCATGAATGAAAGGTGAACTGTGATGTCCCTCAGAGAACCATTGCAGATTTGAATGTCCTTCCTGAGAGTTTCATGTTTATTCCATAGGTTGTGGTGTTCCTGAAATCTGCCATTCTTCCGAGAGGTGGTAAGCATTTCAGTCACTAGAGAACCCTAAGCATTCCTTGGCTATAGCGTGTGTGTGCCTGTGTACTTCTCAGATCAAAGTGAAGTAATTTCTGTGTCGTTAGGAAGTGAATTCTTGTGGTGACCTTGAGGCTCTTGGCAGCCAGTGTGTGCTTTTGCGTGTTTTGTTCAAGTGAGGAACACTGTAGGCTGGAAGACAGCCCCAGGCCCTCACTCTGTGATATTTTGGGTCAGTTAAGGGAATACCCTCCCAGATGATGGGAGATGTAGTTCTGAGAAGGAAGTTGCCTCATCCAAGGTTCAGGGAGTTTTCCTGGCTTATTTACCTTCAAAGGGCTTGAGGTGTTTGTGTACTCACCAGGTGAAAGCCTTCCTGTCCTCCAAAGTGTGGGGTCCAGATTGGGAGTAGTTTGGAAGAAGTCAGAAATGTCATGCCAGTTGAACCTTGAATGATCTGAGGAGGGAACGTGGAGGAGAAAAGCAATTCCCAGATCACAAGTTCTTGCCAGGAAACTGCCACACAAATGGCTGGAGACTGAAGGGAGAGGGGCCATAGAGGCAGTGCTTACGTGGTCTGACCAATCAGGACAGACTTGGTTGTGATGTCACAGTGGGATCCCAGCCACTGCAACATACACATTCCCGAGGCAGCTCCTGCCTGGCCTCTTGCTATGGTAGCGCAGCCAGCCAAGCATGGAGAAGCTGGAGGTAGGTGCCACTGTCTCGTGTGGAAGACTTCTCTTTTATTTGGGTCCTCGATATACGGGGCACACGTGGCCTGAGCACACGGGTGACCTGAGCATCCTAGGATCGGGTGATACCATTCCTCAGTAGAGATCTTCATAAACTTTTTTGGTTTTGGTGGAACTGTTGGGACTGGTAATACTGGCGTTGAAACTCAATGCTTTTCACTTGCAAAGCAGTTGCTCTACCCTTTTAGCAACACCTCCTGTCAAACTTCTATAAATCTTTAGATTAAAGAAGTACAGTGAACCCCGAAAAGAATAAACAGAGCCAAACCATCCAACACCAATCACTATATTGTTTAGGAATGGATCGGTATGTGATAAAAAACCCATAGTAATGTACCAGAAATTTGGGCTGTTTGCCCGTGACGTATACCTGCATTTCTCTCACCTCAGCAGGTAGAAACAGGAGGATCGCAGTTCAAACCAGCTCTTGCAAATATTTTCCACAAGCCTCTGTTGAAAATACTCAACGCACAGAAGGTGTGCTGGAGTGGTATGGTTTTTCTTTTTTGAAATATTGTTTATTGAGTACTGTTGTACTGGGTATATGTTGTTACATTTACAAAAGTTTTTTACACTATGTCATAGTTAAAATCATCCCTTCCATCATTTTCCTTTATTATCTCCCTCCCTATTCCTGGAATAGTTTCACAGGTCTCATGTTTCCATTTTCATACATGAGTACACAATATTTCCATCCTATTCACCCTCACAACCATTTACTAATAATCCTCCCTGCTCCCAATGTAACTAACCGCGAGACAAGACCAGGTTTACTTTCTTGTGTTGTGTTTTTTATTAGTTTATATGTTTGTGTTTGGTGGGACTGGGTCTGTTTTCTTCTTTTGAAAAAAAATGATATTTTTTTTGTTTAAGATGGGTCTATAGGGAGTTTCACTGTGACATTTCCATGTACATACGTCTTATGATCCTAATTGTTTCATCCCTTCCTGTTGTCCTTTTTACTTTATTCCCCTTCCATTTTTGATGGATAGAAAATACATCAACCGACCGTATTCACATTCTTAACTTCGTTCTTTGAAATGTTCTCCCTCCCATTAGGGACTCCCCGTCAGATTGAGTTGTTTTTCATAGCACTCTTTGTATATTTATTGGGCCTATATTCTACATCTGAGAGAAAACATGCAGTGTTTGGTTTCAGAACCTGGCTAATTTCACTTAAGATAATCTCCATTGCCATCCATTTCTCTGCAAAGGATAAAATCTCATTCTTTATTGTGGCTGAATCAAATTCCATTGAAAATTCTTGTTTTTCTAATTTACAGATAAAAAGAAAGTTATGCAGTGACACACATTATCAGGAAATTACCACATGGTTTCTGTTCCACTGGAATTTCAGATTCCACAAACTCAGGTGAGTTAAGGAGCATGTTTGATCAGAGATCTTTCTCTGTGAGATAAACAACTCCCATACCCCCGCTTCTAGCAGTGACTGAGTTGAGGACGAGTTCATGAGCCCTGGGTCCCTTAGCATGTATGTATCATTGAAGCATTGTTTGTCAGCACCCCAGCAAATGCACTGGTAGGATTTTTGCAGAGGCCATAGATGCTTTATTGCAGGGCAGATGTCAAGATGCCCCTGGGCTTTCAGTGTAAGCCCCTGAGTTTATGGAGGCCTCTTGGATGCCACCAGTAGTTAGCAGATGGGCCTGTCATCTTCCATGTGTTAGTTACCTATATGTGTGTAACAAATTCCTCCAACTTTTAGCATAGTAAACAAGAAAACATAATTCACTCATTTTCTGTGGGTCAGGCATTTGGGAAGTGCCCAGTTGAGCAAAAGTGACCCAAAATGTTAGTAGAATAGGAGAAGCCAAACTGACCTTATATGTCATTTAGACCAACCTTCTTATTTGATAGGGAAATGTATGCAGAGAGTTTGAATGATTACCTGTGCTGGTGCAGCTATTTTCAGAGGTGTTTGGAGCACAGGGCTCTGTTCCTCACATCTGCTGTTGGGTGATGTGAGTGTGATGTCAGTGCTATAATGTTTGTGTGGAGGTATGAGGTCATGAGAACTAACATGCATAGTCAGTCATTTGGGTGTTAGTTTGTGGGAAACCTGGCCGATTCAGTTTGGTTGTGTAACTTCTGTCTGTGAAGGTCAGTGAAATGAACACAATGATTAAAAACACTTTTTTCCATTCCTGAGTTTTAACAAACTTACTGTAGTGGGGGTACATTGTGACTTTTGCCAAAGTTCTTATAATATGCCATAGTTGAATTCATCCCTCCACATTCTCCTTTATTCTCTCTCACCGTATTCCTGGAATAGTTTCATCACGTCTCGTTTTTCCATTTTCATACATGAGTATATAATATTTATACCATATCCTACACCCTTTCCTTATATCCTCACCCCTCCCACAAGTAACAACTCCCTATACAGGACCTATTTTCCATTTCTGTTACCAAAAATCCCTTTTTGTGTTTATTTTGTTTTAGTGTGGGGAGCAGAACTGGGGCTTGAACTCAGGGACTCTACCTTGAGGCAGTTCACCAGCCGTTTTTTTGTGATAGGTGTTTCTGAGACAGGGTCTTGCAAACTATTTGCCCAAGCTGTGTTTGAACCAAGATCTTCCTTATCTCTCCCTTCTGAGTCACAGGGACTGCGGGTGTGAGCCACTGGTGACCCGCACGTTTTTGTTTGTTTAATTAAGATAGCTATTCGGGATGTTTCATTGTGACATTTGCTCATACATATATAGCTCTATGCATATATATATATATGTACACGTTATAACACAAATTGGGTCATTCCCTCTATTTTTTGCTTTTCTACTTTATTCTCCTTCTTATGGTAGTTTCAAAAGTTTTTAAAATTCTGCATTCCTCTACAGAAAGTACAACAACCATATTGACCTGGTTAACCTCCTCCTTTTACCCTCTCTCTCTCATAAATGAGCTCCCCTTAGACCTGTTGTTCATACTACTGCTTGTATGTGTGTCAGGTCTCTAGTGCATGTGTGAGAAAAAACATGTGGCCTTTGGTTTCCCCAACCTGACTAATTTAACTTAAGGTGATGTTCTCTAGTTCCATCCATTTTCCTGCAAACAACAAAATTTCATGCATATTTAAATAAAATTCCATTGTGTGTAAATGCCACAGTTTTGGATCCATGTATCAGTTGTGAGGCATCTTGGCTGTTTACATATGTTAGCTGTTGTGAGTAATGCTGCAGTAAACATGGATGTGCAGGTGTCTGTCTTGTTACCTGGCTTGCATTCATTCAGGTATATCCCTATGAATGATAATGCTGGATCACACAGCAATTCTACTTTGAGTTTCGAGAAGCCTCCATATTGTTTTCCACAGTTGTTGTACTAATTTGCATTCCCACTAACTGCATATGAGGGTTCCTTTTTTTTAGACATCCTTGAAAACATTAGTTGTTTGTATTCTTGATAGCCATTACAATGGGAGTGGTTTGGAATCTTGGTATGGTTTTCATTTTTGTTTTCTTTCTGACGAGCGATGGTGAGCATTTCTTTATGTAGTTGTAGGTCCTTTGGACTTCTGCCTTGGAACAAGCTCTGTTAAGTTCATTTGTGTATTTCTTCATTGGGTCACTGATTTTTACGGGAATTTAGTTTTTGAGTATATTCTCGGTATTGATTTCAGTCAGATGTATACCTGGCAAAGATTTCCCCATTCTGGAGCCTTGGTTTCTGCTTCTATTCCTCACCACGTCATCTCAAGGTGTGGTTCTAGTGGACTGGCAAGGGAGGAAAAGGTTCCATGGAGGCACAGCACAGACACCTGTTGATCTGATATAAATTCTTCTCTGGTCTGCAGAGTACATCAAAGCACAGGCAGTGAAGGTTGGAAGGAATTCACCTCATTCACCGGTGTTTCCAGGTGTTCATAAGTATGGGTTCTGCTGAAAGGTACTTTTTTTTGATGAAAGCCCAGAAATTGACTTCCACAAAGTAGTTAATATTCATGGGTCACATTCATTGTGTGGGTGTGTTTGTGTGTGGGGCCGCATGTGTGGTTGAAAATAGTTCCTGGATCATTGTCCGTGGATGCTGTGTTCCTAATAATGCCAGTCAGGAATGCTCCTTCGGAAGGCAGTAATTTTGGGTTTTTCTCTGTGTTGTTACTCCCTAGGTAAACTGTAATCAATTCACTGAGGAGGAAAGATTCAGGGATCCTTGAATATGTGCAGGGTATGTGAGGCTATCGTGATGCATATATGTATGTGCCTCGTTACCCTGCTAGAAGTGATTTGAGTTCAAGTGATGGCTTTGGACACTGACTCTCGATTAGCCTTTAGTTGTTCCTTGGCATAATGGTGGTAGTATGTCTTCCTTCCAAGGACAATGTTGGAACTGATGTCACTTCTTGGGTTTTTCTAAGTTTGATCCTTCCTAAAGTGCTTAAAGTGTCGCCTCAGTAGGGTAACGCCAGGATTTCAGCCTTTGCAGATAACATTCGACTTGCGTTGAATAGAGGCCAGGTTCCTGGGTGTCTGTGTCTACCTTTCTGTGTGCCTTTCTTGTGTGTATGTGTCTGTCTTTGTCTGTGTGCTTAATATTTCTCATTTGTTCATGTATTAATTTCTTTGCTATTTGTCATAAATTCTCATATTACCAATTGTTTCACACTCTTTGAGTGTATCCGCTGCTTAGGCATGCAGAAGTGTCTTTGAATCAAAATCTATCATTAACGTTGAGGAAATAGACGGAACGAACAAGGCTGGGTGATGTTCTATGACTTCTGGTCTTGCACAAAGTTGTAATTAACTCCATAGAATGTAAGAAATTCACATACAAGATAAATATTAGTATGTCACTCATTCTCTGTGTGTGAGTGTGTGTGGGATGTTTGTTGTTTAGTTTCCCAACACTGGTTGGTAGAATATAGGTTCCTTCCCCAAGTCACTTGAGGAACAGCCTTGTGTGGCACTGACTTTACGTCTTGGGTTCCATGAATGAAAGGTGAACTGTGATGTCCCTCAGAGAACCATTGCAGATTTGAATGTCCTTCCTGAGAGTTTCATGTGTATTCCATAGGTTGTGGTGTTCCTGAAATCTGCCATTCTTCCGAGAGGTGGTAAGCATTTCAGTCACTAGAGAACCCTAAGCATTCCTTGGCTATAGCGTGTGTGTGCCTGTGTACTTCTCAGATCAAAGTGAAGTAATTTCTGTGTCGTTAGGAAGTGAATTCTTGTGGTGACCTTGAGGCTCTTGGCAGCCAGTGTGTGCTTTTGCGTGTTTTGTTCAAGTGAGGAACACTGTAGGCTGGAAGACAGCCCCAGGCCCTCACTCTGTGATATTTTGGGTCAGTTAAGGGAATACCCTCCCAGATGATGGGAGATGTAGTTCTGAGAAGGAAGTTGCCTCATCCAAGGTTCAGGGAGTTTTCCTGGCTTATTTACCTTCAAAGGGCTTGAGGTGTTTGTGTACTCACCAGGTGAAAGCCTTCCTGTCCTCCAAAGTGTGGGGTCCAGATTGGGAGTAGTTTGGAAGAAGTCAGAAATGTCATGCCAGTTGAACCTTGAATGATCTGAGGAGGGAACGTGGAGGAGAAAAGCAATTCCCAGATCACAAGTTCTTGCCAGGAAACTGCCACACAAATGGCTGGAGACTGAAGGGAGAGGGGCCATAGAGGCAGTGCTTATGTGGTCTGACCAATCAGGACAGACTTGGTTGTGATGTCACAGTGGGATCCCAGCCACTGCAACATACACATTCCCGAGGCAGCTCCTGCCTGGCCTCTTGCTATGGTAGCGCAGCCAGCCAAGCATGGAGAAGCTGGAGGTAGGTGCCACTGTCTCGTGTGGAAGACTTCTCTTTTATTTGGGTCCTCGATATACGGGGCACACGTGGCCTGAGCACACGGGTGACCTGAGCATCCTAGGATCGGGTGATACCATTCCTCAGTAGAGATCTTCATAAACTTTTTTGGTTTTGGTGGAACTGTTGGGACTGGTAATACTGGCGTTGAAACTCAATGCTTTACACTTGCAAAGCAGTTGCTCTACCCTTTTAGCAACACCTCCTGTCAAACTTCCATAAATCTTTAGATTAAAGAAGTACAGTGAACCCCGAAAAGAATAAACAGAGCCAAACCATCCAACACCAATCACTATATTGTTTAGGAATGGATCGGTATGTGATAAAAAACCCATAGTAATGTACCAGAAATTTGGGCTGTTTGCCCGTGACGTATACCTGCATTTCTCTCACCTCAGCAGGTAGAAACAGGAGGATCGCAGTTGAAACCAGCTCTTGCAAATATTTTCCACAAGCCTCTGTTGAAAATACTCAACGCACAGAAGGTGTGCTGGAGTGGTATGGTTTTTCTTTTTTGAAATATTGTTTATTGAGTACTGTTGTACTGGGTATATGTTGTTACATTTACAAAAGTTTTTTACACTATGTCATAGTTAAAATCATCCCTTCCATCATTTTCCTTTATTATCTCCCTCCCTATTCCTGGAATAGTTTCACAGGTCTCATGTTTCCATTTTCATACATGAGTACACAATATTTCCATCCTATTCACCCTCACAACCATTTACTAATAATCCTCCCTGCTCCCAATGTAACTAACCGCGAGACAAGACCAGGTTTACTTTCTTGTGTTGTGTTTTTTATTAGTTTATATGTTTGTGTTTGGTGGGACTGGGTCTGTTTTCTTCTTTTGAAAAAAAATGATATTTTTTTGTTTAAGATGGGTCTATAGGGAGTTTCACTGTGACATTTCCATGTACATACGTCTTATGATCCTAATTGTTTCATCCCTTCCTGTTGTCCTTTTTACTTTATTCCCCTTCCATTTTTGATGTATAGAAAATACATCAACCGACCGTATTCACATTCTTAACTTCGTTCTTTGAAATGTTCTCCCTCCCATTAGGGACTCCCCGTCAGATTGAGTTGTTTTTCATAGCACTCTTTGTATATTTATTGGGCCTATATTCTACATCTGAGAGAAAACATGCAGTGTTTGGTTTCAGAACCTGGCTAATTTCACTTAAGATAATCTCCATTGCCATCCATTTCTCTGCAAAGGATAAAATCTCATTCTTTATTGTGGCTGAATCAAATTCCATTGAAAATTCTTGTTTTTCTAATTTACAGATAAAAAGAAAGTTATGCAGTGACACAGATTATCAGGAAATTACCACATGGTTTCTGTTCCACTGGAATTTCAGATTCCACAAACTCAGGTGAGTTAAGGAGCATGTTTGATCAGAGATCTTTCTCTGTGAGATAAACAACTCCCATACCCCCGCTTCTAGCAGTGACTGAGTTGAGGACGAGTTCATGAGCCCTGGGTCCCTTAGCATGTATGTATCATTGAAGCATTGTTTGTCAGCACCCCAGCAAATGCACTGGTAGGATTTTTGCAGAGGCCATAGATGCTTTATTGCAGGGCAGATGTCAAGATGCCCCTGGGCTTTCAGTGTAAGCCCCTGAGTTTATGGAGGCCTCTTGGATGCCACCAGTAGTTAGCAGATGGGCCTGTCATCTTCCATGTGTTAGTTACCTATATGTGTGTAACAAATTCCTCCAACTTTTAGCATAGTAAACAAGAAAACATAATTCACTCATTTTCTGTGGGTCAGGCATTTGGGAAGTGCCCAGTTGAGCAAAAGTGACCCAAAATGTTAGTAGAATAGGAGAAGCCAAACTGACCTTATATGTCATTTAGACCAACCTTCTTATTTGATAGGGAAATGTATGCAGAGAGTTTGAATGATTACCTGTGCTGGTGCAGCTATTTTCAGAGGTGTTTGGAGCACAGGGCTCTGTTCCTCACACCTGCTGTTGGGTGATGTGAGTGTGATGTCAGTGCTATAATGTTTGTGTGGAGGTATGAGGTCATGAGAACTAACATGCATAGTCAGTCATTTGGGTGTTAGTTTGTGGGAAACCTGGCCGATTCAGTTTGGTTGTGTAACTTCTGTCTGTGAAGGTCAGTGAAATGAACACAATGATTAAAAACACTTTTTTCCATTCCTGAGTTTTAACAAACTTACTGTAGTGGGGGTACATTGTGACTTTTGCCAAAGTTCTTATAATATGCCATAGTTGAATTCATCCCTCCACATTCTCCTTTATTCTCTCTCACCGTATTCCTGGAATAGTTTCATCACGTCTCGTTTTTCCATTTTCATACATGAGTATATAATATTTATACCATATCCTACACCCTTTCCTTATATCCTCACCCCTCCCACAAGTAACAACTCCCTATACAGGACCTATTTTCCATTTCTGTTACCAAAAATCCCTTTTTGTGTTTATTTTGTTTTAGTGTGGGGAGCAGAACTGGGGCTTGAACTCAGGGACTCTACCTTGAGGCAGTTCACCAGCCGATTTTTTGTGATAGGTGTTTCTGAGACAGGGTCTTGCAAACTATTTGCCCAAGCTGTGTTTGAACCAAGATCTTCCTTATCTCTCCCTTCTGAGTCACAGGGACTGCGGGTGTGAGCCACTGGTGACCCGCACGTTTTTGTTTGTTTAATTAAGATAGCTATTCGGGATGTTTCATTGTGACATTTGCTCATACATATATAGCTCTATGCATATATATATATATGTACACGTTATAACACAAATTGGGTCATTCCCTCTATTTTTTGCTTTTCTAGTTTATTCTCCTTCTTATGGTAGTTTCAAAAGTTTTTAAAATTCTGCATTCCTCTACAGAAAGTACAACAACCATATTGACCTGGTTAACCTCCTCCTTTTACCCTCTCTCTCTCATAAATGAGCTCCCCTTAGACCTGTTGTTCATACTACTGCTTGTATGTGTGTCAGGTCTCTAGTGCATGTGTGAGAAAAAACATGTGGCCTTTGGTTTCCCCAACCTGACTAATTTAACTTAAGGTGATGTTCTCTAGTTCCATCCATTTACCTGCAAACAACAAAATTTCATGCATATTTAAGGCTGAATAAAATTCCATTGTGTGTAAATGCCACAGTTTTGGATCCATGTATCAGTTGTGAGGCATCTTGGCTGTTTACGTATGTTAGCTGTTGTGAGTAATGCTGCAGTAAACATGGATGTGCAGGTGTCTGTCTTGTTACCTGGCTTGCATTCATTCAGGTATATCCCTATGAATGATAATGCTGGATCACACAGCAATTCTACTTTGAGTTTCGAGAAGCCTCCATATTGTTTTCCACAGTTGTTGTACTAATTTGCATTCCCACTAACTGCATATGAGGGTTCCTTTTTTTTAGACATCCTTGAAAACATTAGTTGTTTGTATTCTTGATAGCCATTACAATGGGAGTGGTTTGGAATCTTGGTATGGTTTTCATTTTTGTTTTCTTTCTCACGAGCGATGGTGAGCATTTCTTTATGTAGTTGTAGGTCCTTTGGACTTCTGCCTTGGAACAAGCTCTGTTAAGTTCATTTGTGTATTTCTTCATTGGGTCACTGATTTTTACGGGAATTTAGTTTTTGAGTATATTCTCGGTATTAATTTCAGTCAGATGTATACCTGGCAAAGATTTCCCCATTCTGGAGCCTTGGTTTCTGCTTCTATTCCTCACCACGTCATCTCAAGGTGTGGTTCTAGTGGACTGGCAAGGGAGGAAAAGGTTCCATGGAGGCACAGCACAGACACCTGTTGATCTGATATAAATTCTTCTCTGGTCTGCAGAGTACATCAAAGCACAGGCAGTGAAGGTTGGAAGGAATTCACCTCATTCACCGGTGTTTCCAGGTGTTCATAAGTATGGGTTCTGCTGAAAGGTACTTTTTTTTGATGAAAGCCCAGAAATTGACTTCCACAAAGTAGTTAATATTCATGGGTCACATTCATTGTGTGGGTGTGTTTGTGTGTGGGGCCGCATGTGTGGTTGAAAATAGTTCCTGGATCATTGTCCGTGGATGCTGTGTTCCTAATAATGCCAGTCAGGAATGCTCCTTCGGAAGGCAGTAATTTTGGGTTTTTCTCTGTGTTGTTACTCCCTAGGTAAACTGTAATCAATTCACTGAGGAGGAAAGATTCAGGGATCCTTGAATATGTGCAGGGTATGTGAGGCTATCGTGATGCATATATGTATGTGCCTCGTTACCCTGCTAGAAGTGATTTGAGTTCAAGTGATGGCTTTGGACACTGACTCTCGATTAGCCTTTAGTTGTTCCTTGGCATAATGGTGGTAGTATGTCTTCCTTCCAAGGACAATGTTGGAACTGATGTCACTTCTTGGGTTTTTCTAAGTTTGATCCTTCCTAAAGTGCTTAAAGTGTCGCCTCAGTAGGGTAACGCCAGGATTTCAGCCTTTGCAGATAACATTCGACTTGCGTTGAATAGAGGCCAGGTTCCTGGGTGTCTGTGTCTACCTTTCTGTGTGCCTTTCTTGTGTGTATGTGTCTGTCTTTGTCTGTGTGCTTAATATTTCTCATTTGTTCATGTATTAATTTCTTTGCTATTTGTCATAAATTCTCATATTACCAATTGTTTCACACTCTTTGAGTGTATCCGCTGCTTAGGCATGCAGAAGTGTCTTTGAATCAAAATCTATCATTAACGTTGAGGAAATAGACGGAACGAACAAGGCTGGGTGATGTTCTATGACTTCTGGTCTTGCACAAAGTTGTAATTAACTCCATAGAATGTAAGAAATTCACATACAAGATAAATATTAGTATGTCACTCATTCTCTGTGTGTGAGTGTGTGTGGGATGTTTGTTGTTTAGTTTCCCAACACTGGTTGGTAGAATATAGGTTCCTTCCCCAAGTCACTTGAGGAACAGCCTTGTGTGGCACTGACTTTATGTCTTGGGTTCCATGAATGAAAGGTGAACTGTGATGTCCCTCAGAGAACCATTGCAGATTTGAATGTCCTTCCTGAGAGTTTCATGTTTATTCCATAGGTTGTGGTGTTCCTGAAATCTGCCATTCTTCCGAGAGGTGGTAAGCATTTCAGTCACTAGAGAACCCTAAGCATTCCTTGGCTATAGCGTGTGTGTGCCTGTGTACTTCTCAGATCAAAGTGAAGTAATTTCTGTGTCGTTAGGAAGTGAATTCTTGTGGTGACCTTGAGGCTCTTGGCAGCCAGTGTGTGCTTTTGCGTGTTTTGTTCAAGTGAGGAACACTGTAGGCTGGAAGACAGCCCCAGGCCCTCACTCTGTGATATTTTGGGTCAGTTAAGGGAATACCCTCCCAGATGATGGGAGATGTAGTTCTGAGAAGGAAGTTGCCTCATCCAAGGTTCAGGGAGTTTTCCTGGCTTATTTACCTTCAAAGGGCTTGAGGTGTTTGTGTACTCACCAGGTGAAAGCCTTCCTGTCCTCCAAAGTGTGGGGTCCAGATTGGGAGTAGTTTGGAAGAAGTCAGAAATGTCATGCCAGTTGAACCTTGAATGATCTGAGGAGGGAACGTGGAGGAGAAAAGCAATTCCCAGATCACAAGTTCTTGCCAGGAAACTGCCACACAAATGGCTGGAGACTGACGGGAGAGGGGCCATAGAGGCAGTGCTTATGTGGTCTGACCAATCAGGACAGACTTGGTTGTGATGTCACAGTGGGATCCCAGCCACTGCAACATACACATTCCCGAGGCAGCTCCTGCCTGGCCTCTTGCTATGGTAGCGCAGCCAGCCAAGCATGGAGAAGCTGGAGGTAGGTGCCACTGTCTCGTGTGGAAGACTTCTCTTTTATTTGGGTCCTCGATATACGGGGCACACGTGGCCTGAGCACACGGGTGACCTGAGCATCCTAGGATCGGGTGATACCATTCCTCAGTAGAGATCTTCATAAACTTTTTTGGTTTTGGTGGAACTGTTGGGACTGGTAATACTGGCGTTGAAACTCAATGCTTTACACTTGCAAAGCAGTTGCTCTACCCTTTTAGCAACACCTCCTGTCAAACTTCCATAAATCTTTAGATTAAAGAAGTACAGTGAACCCCGAAAAGAATAAACAGAGCCAAACCATCCAACACCAATCACTATATTGTTTAGGAATGGATCGGTATGTGATAAAAAACCCATAGTAATGTACCAGAAATTTGGGCTGTTTGCCCGTGACGTATACCTGCATTTCTCTCACCTCAGCAGGTAGAAACAGGAGGATCGCAGTTCAAAGCCAGCTCTTGCAAATATTTTCCACAAGCCTCTGTTGAAAATACTCAACGCACAGAAGGTGTGCTGGAGTGGTATGGTTTTTCTTTTTTGAAATATTGTTTATTGAGTACTGTTGTACTGGGTATATGTTGTTACATTTACAAAAGTTTTTTACACTATGTCATAGTTAAAATCATCCCTTCCATCATTTTCCTTTATTATCTCCCTCCCTATTCCTGGAATAGTTTCACAGGTCTCATGTTTCCATTTTCATACATGAGTACACAATATTTCCATCCTATTCACCCTCACAACCATTTACTAATAATCCTCCCTGCTCCCAATGTAACTAACCGCGAGACAAGACCAGGTTTACTTTCTTGTGTTGTGTTTTTTATTAGTTTATATGTTTGTGTTTGGTGGGACTGGGTCTGTTTTCTTCTTTTGAAAAAAAATGATATTTTTTTGTTTAAGATGGGTCTATAGGGAGTTTCACTGTGACATTTCCATGTACATACGTCTTATGATCCTAATTGTTTCATCCCTTCCTGTTGTCCTTTTTACTTTATTCCCCTTCCATTTTTGATGTATAGAAAATACATCAACCGACCGTATTCACATTCTTAACTTCGTTCTTTGAAATGTTCTCCCTCCCATTAGGGACTCCCCGTCAGATTGAGTTGTTTTTCATAGCACTCTTTGTATATTTATTGGGCCTATATTCTACATCTGAGAGAAAACATGCAGTGTTTGGTTTCAGAACCTGGCTAATTTCACTTAAGATAATCTCCATTGCCATCCATTTCTCTGCAAAGGATAAAATCTCATTCTTTATTGTGGCTGAATCAAATTCCATTGAAAATTCTTGTTTTTCTAATTTACAGATAAAAAGAAAGTTATGCAGTGACACAGATTATCAGGAAATTACCACATGGTTTCTGTTCCACTGGAATTTCAGATTCCACAAACTCAGGTGAGTTAAGGAGCATGTTTGATCAGAGATCTTTCTCTGTGAGATAAACAACTCCCATACCCCCGCTTCTAGCAGTGACTGAGTTGAGGACGAGTTCATGAGCCCTGGGTCCCTTAGCATGTATGTATCATTGAAGCATTGTTTGTCAGCACCCCAGCAAATGCACTGGTAGGATTTTTGCAGAGGCCATAGATGCTTTATTGCAGGGCAGATGTCAAGATGCCCCTGGGCTTTCAGTGTAAGCCCCTGAGTTTATGGAGGCCTCTTGGATGCCACCAGTAGTTAGCAGATGGGCCTGTCATCTTCCATGTGTTAGTTACCTATATGTGTGTAACAAATTCCTCCAACTTTTAGCATAGTAAACAAGAAAACATAATTCACTCATTTTCTGTGGGTCAGGCATTTGGGAAGTGCCCAGTTGAGCAAAAGTGACCCAAAATGTTAGTAGAATAGGAGAAGCCAAACTGACCTTATATGTCATTTAGACCAACCTTCTTATTTGATAGGGAAATGTATGCAGAGAGTTTGAATGATTACCTGTGCTGGTGCAGCTATTTTCAGAGGTGTTTGGAGCACAGGGCTCTGTTCCTCACATCTGCTGTTGGGTGATGTGAGTGTGATGTCAGTGCTATAATGTTTGTGTGGAGGTATGAGGTCATGAGAACTAACATGCATAGTCAGTCATTTGGGTGTTAGTTTGTGGGAAACCTGGCCGATTCAGTTTGGTTGTGTAACTTCTGTCTGTGAAGGTCAGTGAAATGAACACAATGATTAAAAACACTTTTTTCCATTCCTGAGTTTTAACAAACTTACTGTAGTGGGGGTACATTGTGACTTTTGCCAAAGTTCTTATAATATGCCATAGTTGAATTCATCCCTCCACATTCTCCTTTATTCTCTCTCACCGTATTCCTGGAATAGTTTCATCACGTCTCGTTTTTCCATTTTCATACATGAGTATATAATATTTATACCATATCCTACACCCTTTCCTTATATCCTCACCCCTCCCACAAGTAACAACTCCCTATACAGGACCTATTTTCCATTTCTGTTACCAAAAATCCCTTTTTCTGTTTATTTTGTTTTAGTGTGTGGGGCAGAACTGGGGCAATGTAGCTAGAAAGGGGACGCCAGAAAAGACACAGACATGCTGGTGTTCTGAGGACTAGACAGGGAGAAGGGATGGCAAAGCAGAGAGAAAATTGAAACATGAATTGAAACATGAAGGTCACATAGCTCTGGGGAGGTAAAATAGCCAATGAAGTCACATGCAGCCATATGTGGGTTTAGCTTTGCTTTTTGCTTCTGTAACCTGCTTGCAAGTGTATATAAGGTGAGACTCCTTTGTTCTTGGGGCTCAGCCTTTAGACTCGAGTTTGCTGGCTCTGTGCTGGCACAATAAACATTGCTTCCTGCTAATATGCCTCAGAGACTTGTATCTCAGTGCATAATTTTCTGCAACATTACATGGGGGCTCCTATAGGATTGCAGGACACGGTGAGTTATCACCTCCCTTGTCATCAGGGTGCATCCCTTGGACCACTGGGAGGAGATCTCACCAGGCGCCAATGGATGGCTTGATCTGGAGGCAGGAGTCATCCTCCCAGCGAGTCAGGGCGAGGGCCTTGGATGCACAAAGGAACCCACTGAGGTGCAGGAGCCAACTTAGGAGCACTGCTCTTCATTCTGGTAAGAATCCCAGTTCAAATTCAGGCCTGCCTCAAGAGACAGAAGGGGAGTCTGATCAGCTCCCAGAGGCCGCTAGTAACTGCCTGTTAGGGTGAAGCCATGTCTCTCTGGTTTAAGGAGTGGGGTGGAAGTATTGTGCTGTCTGAAAGTGTATAAAAGTGGGAGCATGAGACACAGCCCTGCTGCAAAGTGAGTGAGGAGTCCCAATCCTTGGTTTTGTGGTGAACTCATGAGGTCAAGGGTGAGCCCCAATGGGGCCTCAGGTACTGGGTTTTTATGAACTCACTGGAGCCAAAGATTTGCCTATGTCCCTGCAAGGGGAGCAGCAGAAGATGGACAAAGAGAGTGCTTTTCCAAAACCCCTCCCCCTCTGTGTCTGTCTTGCTATCTGGTAACGGGAGGAGATGGGTGGAAATTCGAGTAAAAACACTTTTTAGTGTATGATTAATAACTTTAAAAGGGGATTGAATGGAGACTATGGAGTTAGGTTAACTCCTAACAAGCTGAAGGTCCTTTGTGAAATAGATTGGTCTGCTTTTGGTGTAGGATGGCCCCTGGAAGGGTCACTAGATAAAACTGTGATTAATAAAGTTTATAGAGTAATTGTAAAAGAGAAAAAAAAACCTAACACCCAGGAGAATGAGAAAAGCCAAGAGGCTAAAACTGGTCGTCAAAAACCAGACTCTGTTGTTTATTTAAATTCAGGTAGCAATTTACTGGGCAGACTGAGGAGAAATCAGAATCTTTCAGTCTTGATGGATGTGCCCAGTTTGCACATCTTCACCCAAAATTGGCATCATGAAGGAGGACTGAAGCTCAGCACTAACTGAGCTCTTACAAAAATTAACACATGAAGGATGAACTTGCACTGATACATAAGGTCTGGTCTGACTTGAAAGAAAAGGAATGTTGCAAAAGGGTTGTGAATGTAGAGAGAGGAAAATGGAGGGATGGAAATAAAATGGAGATAAGGTTTTCTTGGATGAAGTGAGGGGAGAGAGAGCGAGAGAGGAGAAAAAAAGAGGAAAAAGAAAAAATGAAATGTCATAAAATGTTTGGAGACAGAAAAGGATAAAAGGTTTAATACATTCCTTCAGTTGAGTTTTTATGTCATAAAATAAAAAGTAAATAGAAAGCAATTTAGGATTATTAAAATATGCCAGAAATACTGAACTTCCTGGCACCTTTACTTCTAGAGAACATAAACAGGGAGCACCTACTTAAAAGGGTTAAAAAAAGACCAACTTTGACTGTTGCTAGTAAAAAAACCCAAAACTGTTCCAAAAGGTTGGTGCAGTAAGCTTGGTCTGTCATTGAGACAGTCATGAGATTCTTATGTTTCCGTTGCTCATGGCTGGTCAGATTATGCATCCATCTAATGGTGTGCTCACAGTGTGTGTGTATAAAACATCTTGAAAACAGTTCTTATTATACAGTCAATGTAAAAATTATTACTCTTCTCTATTGCTACTTTTAAGAAAACAGGTTATTAAACTTATTTTAATCAGGTTTCACTAAGATGCAGGCATTCAGGGGTTAATACTTTAGCTCAAGACTTTGTGCTCAACTCCCTGCACAGTAGCAACATAAAAATAAAAAATTAAAACATAGTCATGTGTACTCTCTATTTCATTCATTTCCAGAGTATTCTTCCATCAAAGATGATGCTGTGACCAAACATCTGGTAAGCCTCAAGAAAGTCCCTGCCTTGGGCAGAGAAGGGATAAGTTTGTTCTTGTCATCATCAAAAATCTCCATGCACACAGAGACTTGAATCATATGGAAGGTGGCTGCCCAATGGCAAGGACTGTGAGTATTAGCCCACTAACTTCTGCTACAACAAGATACCTCAGTATTTTGAGGCACACTGGAAAGACAGAAGTCTTGTACTGCTGGGGGATCCATATTTCAAAGGTCACCAGAACAATGAGGCGTTGAGTTGTTAAGCTCTCACCACCAGGTTCATTCCCATCCTCACTCCACACGCGTTCCAAGGGAGATCTCTGGGAAGTGGCAAGAGATGCCTAAACCTAGCATTTGTCTCCCCAGATCTTCCCATCTGGTCCATCTTCTTCATCTGCTTGGCAGGATTCCTGGGACTCATCACATGCCTGATCTGCTGTTTCTTGGAGAGCAGGGAAGGTATGCTGATCTTCTTGTGTTGTAAGAATTTTTAAGACAGTAATACACTTCATAACGATATTTTGGTCAATGATGGACTTCATATATGGCAGTGGTCCCATAAGATTATATTTTCTAGTGACATCATAGCCATGTTAGTTTGTGTATGTCCACTCTATGATGTTTGCACAATGACAGAAAGGCCTAATGATGCATTTCTCAGCCTTGCATGAGTGCATATGAAAAATACAAATCCTTTGGTGGGTACATGTTTCGCAAAAGGTTTTTCCTAGACTGTGTGTGGACTGGATTTTTACTTTTGATTTTTAATTGACAAATAAGACACATACACATATATGGGATACATTAAAAATGCTCTGATACATGTATACATAATGAAATGATTAAATCAATCTAATTAACATATTCATCATACCTTTTTTAGGGATGTGAACATTTGAAATCTACCCTTTGCAACTTTGGAATATACGTTACCTTATTATTAGCTGTAGTCACCATGTTGTGCAATAGGTCTCAAAGTTTAACAATGTAATTAGGGAAATGTACATGAGCATCAAAATAAGATACCACTATGTATGAGAATGATTAAAAAGAAAAGGCTAATGGATATTGTGAAGATTGAAGCACTGAAACTCTTTTGGAGAGCTAGTGGAACTTAGCCTGGTCATTTCTTTCAAAGTTACATACACCTACCATAGGACCCAACCATCATGTCCCCACTAATTTATCCAAGAGAAATAGAAGCATACATACAAAAACAAATTAATAGATGGTAAATAAAAGATAGATGATACATAAATGATAGATGGTAGACAGATAGTAAATAAAAATAGATATGTAAATGATTGACAGATGGTAGACAATTGATAGGTGATTGATAAATGGATAGCAGATAGGTAATAGATGATTGATGATAGATGATAAACAATTTTATAGATGATTAGCAGATGTATGATAGATGATTAACAGATATTGATAAAGAATATGAGGGCTAAGAGAAATGTAGGAAATATCAGAGGTAGAAAGGTTTTTGAAAACTGGTAGTGAAAAAGGAGAGGAAGGACTGGTAAGAAAACCAATTAGAAGAGGAGGAAGAAGGACACCAAGAGCCTCTGGTCATATTCTCAGTCCTGAGATTTCCCATATTAAGTTGCTAACCAGTCCACCCTGATGCTCTCCTTCCTCTCACAGGTGACCATCTGCCAGTGGAAGAAGGAGGTAGACTACCAGGTGCACCACCACCACCTGGGCTATTACTTGCCACACCTGGACCTGTGGAAGCTAGAGTTACTCCACCTGCTGGAGACTCCTTTTCTCCAGCCAGGGTCCAAAGCAGAAATAAACCACATTGGTTGGACACAGCCTCTGGACCTTTCTTGACTTGGCCCCTGCTCAGTTCACTGGAGATAAAATGAGAAGCCTTTCTCCTTCATTAAGTCCTGAAGGCAACTTTCACTTGTGTCTTGTGGCTTCATACCATGCCATCTTTCAAGGACACAAGAATTGGTGAAATAAGTGCAGAAATTGTCATTGTATAAAATCAACATCCCACTGAAATGTACTTCTTAGTCATCTATTATGTACCCATTGTGACTCTAAAGCCAGCCATCACATTTCTCCATAATTCTCAGTTCCCTGGTCCATGGCCAACTCAACCTTCTCTTACACTATATCAATCTCTGACCTCATCTTCACCCAGAACTTTCAGGTTAATCCTCTTGGGTAGCTCTTTACCTCGTGGGTCCTCCAAGATTGGAAACAATCAAGAAGACTGAATGGATCAGAAATGACTCCACAACCAGCCTTGAGATCTAGGAGCTGAAATGATCAAGAAGCTGAGAAGCCTAACACTCCTTGGGTCTCTAAAGATAACGTCTGCTTTGGATATAAACATGAATAAAACACCAGGGGCGGTCTAAGGGAAAAGCAAGACAGTCTTTTTCCCCATCTCTCTTCACTACATCCAAGTGAACCACAGCATCTTAACACCCCAGATGTGAAGGCAGTTGAGCTGTGCTGCCTTGTAGTCACTGGAAGGAGATGATAGCCATGGGCTAAGAATTAAAATTACAACAAAATGGCAAAATGTTCTCAAGACCCCTATCTCACCAGAAAAAGCTGGGTGCAGTGATACATATCTGTCATCCCAGCTATGTGGGTAAAAACAAATAGGAGGATTGGGGTCTAGGCCAGCTGGAGCATAAAAGTGAGACCCTATCTCAAAAATAACTAACACAGAATGGACTTATGGAGTGGGTCAAGTGGTAGAGTGCCTGCTAACCAGGCACAAGGCCTTGAGTGCAAGCTCAGTACTAGCAAAAAATAAATTCTTACCATTCATCTTGCCTGCCTTATAAAACGTCAAACCAGGAAGATCACTATTATCTGCCTTGCCACAGATAACTGCTGAAAAAAGAAAGCACATAACATGATATTTTGGTACCATTAGAAATACAAAACATTCAGCATTGACCAGGAAGAATTCATAATGCCTGGAAAATTTCCTTTCTTTTTATATGTTGGCATATTGACTCTGATTTTTCCCAAAGCCGGTTTCAAATTTGTTCTACTTTTATGTTTCCTTGTATATACTCAAGCATTCTTTAAACCTGCCTGATTATTTCACAGGAATAAAGTGATAGACTGAAATTTTAGGGGTCTAGTTGCTGAAACTGCTAATATCTCTGATAAGCTTCAAAGTTCCACGAATTACATTGAGATTTCTTTGTCCTCCTATGGTGATCTGATCCTCGTCTCTTCTTCCTGCTCAGTAACCTCATGTTTCAACACAGTCTCTGTATTTTAGTCTTCTTTTTACTGAATTCTTCCTTCAGAAGTTAAATATGCTTCCATTTCTCCAAACTATACAGAAACTCCTTCCTAATCTTCCCAGGATCTCTCTCCAACCCCTCTTTCTATCCTTTCTCCTTAGCATGAACACAGAGACGAAGAAATCTATGTCATACTTCTCTAACATCTTACTCCAAACAACTCCTCACACCACTCCAAACATCTACTGCCTTCACCATCCCATGGCTCCTTCCCCACTAATGTCACAAGGACCCTTTGTTGTCAAGTCCAAAAGGAACTTTTCGTTACTCATCAGACATAGTATTTAAGTAGAATTCTTTTACATGTATTTGGAACAACTTGAATATGTGAATCTTATTTTACAACTGTGAACCTTATAAAATCTAAATACAGAGCAGGTATAAATGGAACTCACAAATTGAGATGTGCTGTAAGTGGAAAAATACAAACCCAATTTCTGGAATGCAGTACAAAAATAAAAATAATGTCCGGGTGTAGTGGCCCATGCCTATAATTCCAGCTACTCATGAGTTGGAGATCTGGACCATCACAGTTTGAGGCCAGCCCAGGCAACAGTGAGACTCCATCTCAATCAATAAGCTGGTGTGGTGGTACATGCCTGTCATCCCAGCTATACAGAAGGCTATAGGTAGGAGAATTGCCATCTGACACTAGCCCCAGGCCAAAACCAAAAGGACAGCCTAACAGAAAAATAACTAAAAAAGACGTTGAGGATGTGGCTCAAATGATAGAGCACCTGCCTAACAAGCATGAGGCTCCTGTAGCACCAAAAAATTTACAAATGACTATAGATAATAATAATACACTGTTTCAAGAAGCTAGAAAAAAGGAGTTTTAATATGTTCACTATAAATAATATTTGGGGAGACTGATATGTTCAGCCTTAATTAAACACTACACAATGTATATGCATACTGAAACATCAGACAGTACTCTAAAATATGTACGGTTTTTATGTCTATTTATCAGTTCAAAAATAAATTTAATTAAAATAAAAAGGACTACTAACCTTGTAACATATTGTATAAAAAGTAATTTCTCTATCTGCATATTGTTTTGTTGTTTCTGACTTTTATTTTTTCCTTTTTCAGACAGAGAAGATAGAGTATAGAGTGCAGCTTCTGCTTGGTCACTGGAAGCATTTCTTTAATTTAAAAATTGTGGAAACTACACACAACATAAAATTTACCATCTAATGATAAGAAGTGCCCAGTGCAGTGACGTTAATAATCCAGTTCCCGCCCATAATCCCGCCCCCAGACCTGGTCTCCGCCCACAGCCAGCTCCGCCCTCCAGGTCTGGTACCGCCCACTACCTGGTCTCCGCCCACAACCTGGTCCCCGCCCCCAGAGCTGGTCTCTGCCCACACCCTCGTCCTCGTCCCCAAGACCCACACTACCCTCCGCCATTGACGTCATCCAGGGCCCAATCTTGTACATATTTACTTAAACTAGAACTCAACTGGAGAAGAGTACATGGCCGCGGTCCTGCCCGCCTCGCCTGTCCCCGCCCCCTCCAGAATCCTCACAAGTCTCACCCTTTCCAGCTGACAGCCCAGGACCGGAAATGGACCGCGGAGGCCCGCCCACAACCGGAAGCGGAAGCCCGGTGTGGTGCAGTGGTAGGAGTTTGCTGAATTGTGACTCTGGTTGTCTCCTGGACTTGGCCACCGCGGGAAGGGCCGGGGTCAGAGAGGGAGGGGGTTCGGGTCCCGGTCCAGATTGATGCACGGGCCGCGGGTACCAGGATCTGCCTGCTAGGCGTCTCTCAGGCATCCCTGTTTCCTCTGCTGAGGCCTCAAGCCGCATATTCGCTGAGGTCAGCGCGAGGGTGACCTGGACGCCTGTGTTGAGCCCCCCGGTCGTTCTTACCAATGGCGAGTCTGCACCCCAAGGGATTTGGCCAAGTCTGGAGACATTTTTGGTGGTCACAGATCGGTGGGTGTGGGCAGTGTTAGTGTCATCTAGCGGGTGGAGGCTAGGGATGCCCCTCTGCATCCTACAGCGAATAGTGTGCCCCCCACAACAAAGTTAGTAGTACAGAGGTTGGAAATCCTGCTGTAAGGCTTTCAAATCTCCGAAGTTCAGGGTGCACTCTGTCGTGCTTACTGTTTTGGCCAATGGTTCTGGAGTGGGTCTGGTGGAAAACTGAAAGAATGCACGCGCATGCACAGATAGGCGACTTTATTCTAAGCAACAACAGAGCAGACTACAGGAGGGAAGGAGAGACGGTGGCAACTTGTTGTCCCTGTCTCTTAATATCCCAAAAGCCAGTTACACAGCAGCCTGGGCTCATAAACACATACACTGTTACATAAATGTACCTTGGCATCCAGCTGGGGCCTGATGGCATAAGGTTAAGTTTCCATGGTTATATCTTCAAGGTTGCATTCCTAAAACAGTGTTCCCAGAGATGCGCCACCCCCCCACACCCCGCCTCCCAGGGTTGCGCCTGCGTGACTGGGAATAAGGTCTCCACACACTTGATACACTACTTAAAATTCAGCTGAGTCACTTATAGGGCTCCTAAATGACAAGACATTTACAATCTCTGCAATCACCATGACCTCTTTCCAGCAAAATGTTAAAGGCATCAAAAGCAATTATTATGTCTTCTTTTGGACAAAAGCACCACCGAAGCTCAGATTTGTGTTGAAACAGGCCTCAATGTTCCCACCTGTCCTCGCTGATCTGAGGATTTACATGTGACCAGATGATTTCCATGTGGAACAACAGGGATCCACTGTGTACAACTGTTGGTCCGCTTTTCTTGTGCTCAGGTTGTAACTACAAAGAGTCACTAAGACTGAGGGTTGTCTTAAAAAAACCTGTCTCTGTTTGAGGGCTTCTATTCAGAGTAAAGATACTAAGATAAGTGTAGTTATGTGTGTTAAAATAAATCAAATACAGTTATATGCAAATAAATAGCAGCATGCATGTAAGTAACTGTAAATATATGTGATTGTAAAGAAATACAGATTTTCTTGCATGCTATAACACAGGATTTTATAAATATATATTTGTGTGTACTTGCAATATTGTAAGTCTTCCCCCTAAAGACTTAGTAGAATTACTACACAACATTCTTCAGGCCCATTCTATTTGACTTGTAAGACCTGTGACTCTTCCACAAAGCTTCAAAATACAGGGGCATCTGTGAAAAAGATTGAGTTTCCATGTATTCATAACAGCAGTTTGAAATTGAATTGACCAGCAACTTGATGTATGTTGAGCAAGTGGATTTTTTTTCCCTAATGAGATTTAAAACATTTGGAAGAATATTAAGCCACAGTCTTTTTGGAAAGTAGGGCCTTACCTTTCAAGATTGTCTTCTTCAACTTGCCTTCTAATAGTTTAAATTTCTTAAAACTTTTCTGAAATAGCATTATTGTTAACTCATAAGTAATCAGGCCCAAGTGTGTCTAGAGCTACTCTGTCCACTGTGGTAGCTGCCACCCACCTAGACCTATTTCAGTTAAACCATGAAAACTAAATACAATGAAAAAATAATTTTCTCAGTCTCACTATCCATAGTCTTAGTATTCAAGGCTCAAAATCCACATGTGGCTAGTTAGTGGCCATCAAATTGGACAGAACAATATTCTAGAACATGTCTGTCATCACCAGACATTCTGTTGGGCAATGCTGACAGAGAGTGATCCATCTGCTGTGACCTTTGTCCAGTACTAACATATCCAGGGTGGAGTCAGGAGTCACTGAATCTATAAACTGAACAAAACCCCTCCTCATCTACTAGACTTCAGGTGCCAAATGTCCTTGAAGGCTTGTGGACCCCAAACATGTCTCAGCACATTCTTTGCCTGTTTCTTCTTCTGAATACAGTGAGCTGGCTGGACCCTGACCCTCTTCTCCCTGGTGGGGAGAAAGGAGACATCATCTCCTTGTTGGGTCAGGTTTTGGGTGTGGTTTTTTTCCTCTCATTTTTAAATTAATTGTACAAAATAATAGGTTTCAATATGAGATGTTTAAACTTATATACTAGGTACTTCAACCATAGTCACCCACCCACCCCCTACTGGTGTTCCACTCTGCCTCCTGCTAACCCCCCTTCTCCAAATAGTCCCTATTCTGTTTTCATGTTTTTAAAAAATCTAGATTCTGCTTATGAGAAAAAAAATACACTACTCCTTTTCTTATGGCTTACTTCACTTAACATATCTTATGCAGATATGGTGGGAGAGCCAATGATAGTGATTTTCTGTGGCTGCTGTAGCAAATGACCACAAACAGTGGCTTCACGCAGTGTGGATTTTTTCTGTCACATCTCTGGAGCTGGGAATCCTTAGTGCATGAGCAGCCTACTCTCCTAGAGAATACACTTACTATCTTTTCCACCTCACACAGACTACCTTCATTCCTTGCCTGTGGCTCCTTTCTCCATCTTTAAATCCAACAGGGAAGCATGTTCTGATTTCTCTCTTCCTTTGCACTTCCCTCATCATCACATCTCTGCTTCCATTGTCACATGTCCTTCAACTCTGACTCCCCTCCCTCATTTTGTAAAGACCATGCATAATCCAATCTGATAATTCTGGAAAATCTCTTCATCTCAATCTTTACCTTAATAACATCTGCATGATTCCTTTTACAAAATAAGGAAATATAAACACAGCTTCTGGGAGTAAAACTTTGGAGTGAATAACCTGATTTTTGGCAGGTAGAAGTTACTAATCTGTCTTTCATAGACCTCTAGGAGTCAAACACCTCTGGTGTCTCTATTTCTTCACATGGTCCAAACCCACTCTTAGTATCCATGGCCCACCCTGCCCTACATACTCTCACTGCTTCTTTGGGGCTCACAGCAGTCACCCAAACCCCAAGAAGCTAAAGGCTCTTTGGGAGTTGTTCTATAACTCCATAGAAAGGAGGCCTTCCCTTCTTAGAAAAAGGAAACATTCCATAGGGCTGGAGGCATGGCTCTAGTGAGAAGAAACAGCATTCCGTATATACTACTTTGTACCTTGATTTTTTTCCACTTAAATTGAATGCACATAATAATCTCTGTAAATAGACCTAGAGATGTTTTCAGGTTTTTTTGTATTTCCCTGGCTGCATGTTTCTTCATTATGTAACTGTCCCATAATTTAATCCACCAGTTCCCTTTGGATGGTCACTTGTATTGTTTTCAATCATTCACTGTTATAAATAATGCCACAGTGAGTAATCTTACTTGTGTCTTTTAGTATTTGTATGGCTTGGAGATAATTCCTAGAGGTGGGATTGAGAGTAAAGAGTAAAGGTTTTTGCAGCTTTGCATGATGTTAATAAAATTCTCCCCATAGGAGTTGTACCCAGCCATGGGTGAGAATGCCTTTCCAGGTGACCTTGTCAACAAGGGCTGAGGTCCTCTGTGTTTTTACTAATCAGACAGATTGACAATAGTGTCATTGGTGTGGTCCTAGAGTGGGAGGTGGTGGGCGTCAAGTGGTGCTGTGTGAGGACAAAGTAGATTGTGAGGAATGAAGATAGAGAGAGAAACTTTGATTGGGACAAGGCATGGAGACTGGGCAGTAACTGAAAAGAAACCCCAGGTCAGAGCATAGGTCTTTTTCATTACTAAGGATGTTTGATCCAGCTTGAATGCTGGTTGGGAGACCTTGAAGGGGAAGGATGGGTGGAGAGTGTCAAGAGTGGGTGGGTCCTAGGATGCAAGGGGAGGACTGATTTCAGGTCAGAGCTGCTGAGAAGGAGAGGCAGTGACTTTTCTAACAGAGAGGGAAGCAGGGCAGAGTGGATGGTAGGGAATATGACCAGAAACTCAATTCCCTTTTGAAAGTAGGACATGGACCACCTACCGAAAGTGAGGATACATTCTCCATTGCTGTCTAACAAAGTCCCAGAACTTTGTTACTTAAGATGACAGCAGTCATTTATTGTCTCTTATGGTTTTTGTGGTTCAGGCATTCAGAAGTGGCTTGGATGAAGGTCCTGGCTCAGGACTGTGGGATGTTGCAAGAGGAGCCAGCTGAGGCTGCACATCCTTGCCCCATAGTTGTCCTAGGATTCACCACCAAGGCCTCACTGGTGAGGCAGCAGGTTAGCACTGTGTGTGTCTCTCCATATGGGCCTCAGACAGGACTGCTGGGTGTCTTCTAGCATGGCATTTGGCTGCTCTGGAGTGAGCATCCCAGAGACCAAAGAAGAAGCTGCACTGACTTCTATACCTTCTCCCAGAAGTCCTCCAAGTCACCTCTGCAGCATTCTGTTAGTCCCCAGGTCAGTCTCGATTCAGTGTGTGGTGGGGCCTACACCAGGGTTAGACCCCTAAGACACTGGCTCACCAAGGCCATTCAGGAAGCTGGTCACTTTAAGGTGAAAACATGAGGATGTGGGAGATTCAGAGATTAGAGAAAGTCTGATGAGGGGAGCCACACTGGCCTGTTGGATCCTCCAGGGTTGAGGTCTCTTTTCACATAGGTGACCTTTTCTGTCTAGAAGTGACCATATTTCAACCCTTGTGTAGGCTGCTCTTCCATGAGCAGGCAGATGATTAGAAGCATGCCTGGCTGCAGTAATACTGGAAATGGGGTGAGGGCCAGGGATTGACATGAGGGACCATGGAATCTTAGCTGGCTGAGTATAAAATGAGGAGAGGAAGGAGATGGCTGATGACCAACAAGAAAGTTAGAGAGAAGATGGACAGAAGCGTTGGTGTGTTTAGATACATTGAGAAGGAAAAACAATCAAGTGAGCACAGAAGAGGAGGGAGGCCATATTCAAAGGGAAGGAAATTTCTGAACAACTTTTCAGGTGGTTTAGTAGTGTCTGGGGCTGAAACAGACAGGAAGGACCTGTGGAAACGTGGGGCTGAGGTGGAGTGGGGCCAAAGGCCTTGGAGTTGAGACATTCCTATTCATTGAGGCTTTCTGCTTACTGAGGTGAAGGAGGTGAAAGAGTAATGGGAGTCAGAGATCAAACTCTCCTGGGCATGACAAGTTGAGCCAAGAATGTGCTTGTGACAGCAGCTTGGATTGGGACTTGTGCTGTGAGACTCAGTCAAAGTTTTCAAAGAGGTGCAGAGCAATTATGTTTCTGGTCCTATTGTTGGGGACACAGGACAGCAGGTTTTGCCATCACATGCCTCTGAATTCATCACACACTAAGCAGAATGAAGGCCCAATGCGGAAGACAGCATGAATCTTGAAGGAGAGTGTGGTGAACAGACTGAGAGAGGATTGTCCTCAGCAGCCTGAGGGCAGAGAGAGGCTGTGCATATTTGAGGTCTCCTGTTTATTCCAGACCACTGCCTGGGTGCCTGTGGGTTATAGAGGAGCTTGAGCTCATCCTTGCTCTGCTCAAGAGTCCGCTGTCAGCATCACAGGATGGCGGTTGCTGTCCTGATGCCCCCTTGTGGTGAATTCCTGGGTCATGGCAGCCAGAGTCAGGCTTACAGGTCTCTGGTCCAGAGAATGGTATAGGGAGGGGGATGAGCAGTGTGGAGGAGACATGGACTGAACAGGTGAAATAGGATGGGAGCCCAGAAATCCCTGGGTCTGATGGGTGGGTCTCGGGATTTGGGACTTACGGTAGTGGGTATCTATGGATGTGCCACCTGTGTGGTGAATGTCCTTGAACTTGTGAATTGTATCCTTGTAAAAACAGTGAAGCCCTTCAAACATCAGTTTCCTCTTCTGTAAAGTGGAAATGATGTCTTCCTTGTGTGCAATCTGATGTTGAGGCCTATTTTCTGACTCCACTAAGACAGAGCTGTGCCCTGATTTCTTATGAAAGCTGTAGTGGTGTGTCTGTGGGGCTGGAGGTATGTGCTTGTGTGTGCTTAAGTGCTGTGAGGCTATTGGTTGGGATATGGTTAGTCACAGGTGGGTAGAGGATCCTTGAGAGTGTCAGACCCAGGGCAGCTTGGACTGCTCTGACTCATTTCTTGCTGCTGAGCTTAGTCCTCCCTGTACTCAGCCTCTCCTCAGAAAGAATGCACTGGGTAGGAAGGGCTGGCCAATGAACTCCTGACAAGCTTGTTATAGGTGAGTGAGATCTTCCTTTTTCCAAATAATTATTCCTTCAGCAGATCTTGGATATGTTGCTTTCCATGTCCTACAGCCTCACAACCAGATCCAGTCCTTGAACATCTCAGGGTTTCTGGATATCTGATATTGGGAGGGACTGCCCATAAAATGTCCATGTATGTCAACACTTCCTGCCTTTTCAGTGCTCCCTCAGGATCTTTTAAGTCGCCTTGTGTCCATGAGAGTTTAAGGGGAAGCCAGGTAGAGATGCCACTGTGTCCCCAGGTGGTTTATCTGCTGTGGGGAAATCATTCATTTCTCAATTATTTCTTCTACTTCTTCAAAGTCCCAAGCCTGTGCTCAGCTCTAGAGATTGAGAGAATAAGATTTCAGGAGCTCACAGTCTGAGTGAGAAAAGAAGTGCCTTTGTAGTAGTGCTTTGGAGTGGGCTGAGTACAGAGGAGATGAACACTGAGGGCCAAGCTCAGAAGCCAAATAGAGGACTGCTTGGATCCTTCTTGGAAACTGCACACACCTCTTGTGCCCTGGTTTTCCATCCCTGGGTCTGCCATCCTGGGCCTTCTTGCTCTTCACATTGATGGGGTCTGTGGCTAAGCCAATATGTTTGCAATGGTTTAGGACCTGGTGACCTTTGAGGATGTGGCCGTGGAGTTCAACCAGGAGGAACTGGCCTTGCTGGACCCTTCTCAGAGAACTCTGTACAGGTAGTTGATGCTGGAGACCTGCAGGAACATGGCCTCACTCAGTAAGCTGTGTTGGCCCTGTATTTATCTAATAATCTAGGGAGAAGATTTTCCTTTTATTCTTATTTTTTGTTGAGGTAAAATTTCCAGGACATTTTAACCATCTTAAAGCATACAACTCCATGTCTTGTAATATGTTCACAGAATTGTGTGTCACTGTAATTTTAGAACATTTTCATTACTCTTACTAGGTTTGTCCCCCAAAGGTTCATGTGCTGAAAGCATGGTCCCCTGTGAAACAGTATTGTAGTTGAACTTTAAAGAGGTGGCACCTAGTGTGACATGTTTGATTCAAGAGATACCACCCTCTTATAGAATTCATGCTGTCTCCTGTGAATGGGTCAGTTCTCATAGTTGGTTCCCTTGAGAGTGGGTTGTTAAAAAGAGGACACCCCACATGGTTAGCCTCTTCTCTTTGTAGCTGGTTCCCCCTCTGCTTTTCTGCCATGTTCTGAAAAAGCCAGGATGCCTTGTACATACAGCCTGATGTTATTTGGACTTTCCAAACACTAGAATCATGAGCCAAAATAAATGTCTTATCATTCTAAAGTACCCAACCTGAGATGTTTTTTTATTGCAACAGAAAAGGGACTAAGACAACACCTAAATGAAACCTTGTCATAATTAAGCAGTCAATATCCATTGTCTTCCCAGTCACTGCTACTGACATTCACTAATCATCATTCTGTATCTATAGATTTGTCCTTCAGAACGTTTCATACAAATGGAATCATAAAACACATGCCCTTTTGTGTCCCACTTCCTTCATGTAACGTAGTATTTTAAAAGTTCAGTTGTGGTGTAGTGTGTGTCTGTGCTTAATTCCTTTTAATGATTGAATATTATTCCATTGTATGGACAGAACAAGGTTTGTTTATCTGTTCATGAGTTGGTATGCATGTGGGTTGTTTCCACCTTGGTGCCATTATGAATAATGCTGCTATAAATATTGTGTACAAGCTTTTTCATTTAAACACCTGCCTTGAATTCTCATATTTCTGTTTTCTGGGGTTTTTTTATTTATATGTGCATACAATGTTTGGGTCATTTCTCTCCCCTTCCCCCCTGTTTTGTGTTTTGAGGAACTGCCAAACTGTTCTGTAACAGCTGCACCATTTTTTATTCCCACCTGTGCTTGAGGGCTCCAATGTTCCCTGTATCTTCCCAACACTTCTTTCTTTTGATCAAAGACACCTAATGGGGTGAAGTGGTATCCCATGGTTGTCTTGGTCTGCTTTTCCCTAATAACACTGAGCTTCTTCTCAGGACTTGTTGGTCTGTTTGAATATCTTCTTTGATAAAATCTCTATTCAAGTCCTTTGACCATTTTTTAATTGAGTGGTTTGTTATTTTGTTGGTGGGGTATTAAATATTTGTTACATATTCTGGACTTGAGACCCTTATTCAAAATATAATTTGTAAATAATTTCCCCATCCTGTGAGTATCTCATTTTCTTTATAGTGTTCTTTGATTTACAAGTTGTAACTTGGATGAATGCCAAATAACTAAATTACCTAGCTTTTCTTTTTCTTTTCTTTTCTTTTTTCTTTTTTTTTTTTTGCATCACACCTAAGAAATCATTGACAAATCCAAGGTCATAAAGATTTACCTCTGTTTTTTTTCAACAGTGTTATAGCTCTAGCTCTAACATTTTGCTATTTAATTTATTTTGAGTTAATTTTCACATGATGTGGAAAGAGGGTCAACTTCGTTCTTTTACATGTGTATCACCATTTGTTTCCTCACCTTTGTAGAAGTAACTGTTTTTTCCTCATTAAATAGTCTTACAATGCTTGCCAAACCCTAATTGACCGGGGTTGATGATATATCTCAGTAATAGAGCACTGGGATACATTCCCAGCACCACAAAAAATTGATGAAGAGATCCAAGATGGTGACTATGGTGCAGAAGCCAAAAGCCTAAGCTTCGTGATTCCAAAACCTTCCTGAGACATTGGAGCCACACTTGGGTAATTCTGACTGCTTCTAGCCAAAATAATAACTGCCATCAAACTAGGTGCAGGAAAAAATTGAAAGACTGACTCAGAAATCAACCTTTAATTGCACCTAACAGCTGTGACCTGCACAGCCAGCAAGGCAGGTCCAGCCCCAGGAAAACCCTCCTCCATGGTGATTTCTCTTTCTTCTTTTCTTTTTTCTTTCCTTCTCTTCACCTTCCTCCATTAAGTGGAAATTAAGCACAAACCAGAATCAAACTTTCGACATCCTGAACCCCTAGCCTGTGGAAAGCTTCCCCATGCCACATTCCACTAAGAAAAATTGGAACCATTTCTCACTGCTGCCGCTGCCACCACCACCAACACTGCAGCAAGCTGCAAACCTGCCTGTGTGTCAATTAACAGAAGAAACAGGTGAGCTTCATGCACCACATAGAACTCCCCGACCCACCCCTGGGAACATAAACCAGCACAGCCCTTGGTCAAACTGGTTCCCACCCAACAAAATTGAATAACAGACAGTGAACTGTAATCTCGCACACATAGCAGGGAGGGCGGGTGGAACACTGAAAGTGCACTAGAGAAAGGAGGGTAAAGTAGCTGGTCTCAGCACTGATGTACCAGTAAACAAACACAGGAAAGGCAGTAAAGACTGAGAGTGGGCAGACGATAAGCCACTCCTGGAAGCAAGGAAGTTAGTGGATCACAGAGCTGATCTTCTGAGCCATAGAGCAGCACCCAAAACCAAACTGTCCCACAAAATTAAAAAATAAACAGCAAACTGTAATAAAATACAGTCAATGGAGGGGGAAGGTGGAACACAACCTGCCCAGAGAAAAGGGATGGGGCAAAGAAATAAACCCCCAGCATGGAAATCCCAGTAAACAAACACAGCGACAAGCTACCTCCAAAGCAGGGCAGGTAGTGGGTTGCAGAGTTTATTTCCTGAACCAGAGGGCAGCATTCAAAACTGAACTGCCCCACCTTGCTGGGGATGGACCTGACAAAGCAGGTGAAGCTAAAGAATAACACAGCTATCAGCTAGGGAAATAAATAGTGCTGATCACCCTTCATGATCTGGCAAACCTACTTGACCTCACAGTTTCAATTAAACTGGTAGACAGAAGAACAGAACACTACTCACAAGCCAATCACCTGGTGAAACCACATCAGAGCCACTTACATGCCAATACCAGGACTGGATGCTGAAGAAGAAACTCCTGAACTTAAAAGAAGACTGAAATTCTGTTGTTCCGGAACCTGATGTTTTTGTTGTTTTGTTTTAATTGTTTTTTCTTGTTTGTTTTATTACTATGAATTTTTTATTTCTATTTTTATTCTTATTTTCTTTCTATCATATCAACTTTACCATCATCATCTTCTCATCCCTACTCTTACCCCCTTCACTGTCCCTCTTCCTGTGCCAAAATCCTTTGCTCTCCTTCCCAACTACTCTTTCTGCCCCTTCTCATCCACTGTCCCCCGCCTACACCTTCCCTTCCCATTCTTCCCCAACCTGTCACCAGACTACCCCTCCCTTCTTCACATTCGCCACCTGCTGACCAAACTACTATACCAACTTTACACAATACAAATCCCCTGCAATCCCTGACACAAGCACCCTAAACTACAACAACAGAAATACTCCCAAACACACACAAGGTTCACAAAGCCCAACAGCCCCTGCACTGCTTTCCCCACTCACCCACCCCCTCCCCCTTCCTTTTTAATACCACCCTATCCAACTCCCCAAATTTCTATAGCTAGCCTAACAAATGTTAATCCCCCCTCTCCCACTGCTTATAGATATTACCACCAGGGGTCTTCTATGTAATTTATAAACTACTGGTTGGGTATTGAACCTGTGAGTTAATTATTGCTAAATTACACCTCCAAACTAGGGACAGAAATAGCACACTAACATAGCTAACAACCAAGACATCCATAACACAGAATTTAAATCAAGGGAAAGAAAACAGGTGACTAAAGCCACCAACTACCTTACCAAAAACATAGTTGCACAGTACCAAGTGGAATGATGGGAAGAATAAGAAGGGATGGAATCCACTCTTCCCCAAAAAAATAATTTAATGCAGGATTCAGAAGGAAATGAAGAAAATGGATACCCAACACTTGACCCCAACAAAACAAAAATAAATGACACCATCATAGAAGAAATCCTGCAACTAATCACTGAGAATTTCATGGAGAAGATACTAGATGTGGTTAACCAAAAGGTACAAGACACACTCAAGAAATTTCATGACACCAAAAATAAAGAGTATGAGAAGACACAGAAACCAGTAAATGAACTCAGAGGAGCCCTAAATAAACACCAAGGTGAAACAAGAACACTATAAGTAGAGAGATGAATGAATTAAAGATGAAAATAAAAAAAGAGGAAGTGACCCATGACAGGGAAAACCTCAGAAACAAGAGTCAAACAGAAACACAAAACACAGTGGAAGGCCACTCCAGCAGAGTGGAAGACAGAATCTCAGAACTCGAAAATAAAATAGAAATTAAAGAAAAAGCTGTTATTCAGACAACTCAAGACTTGGGAAAGGAATATACAAGAACTCACCAACTCCATCAAAAGACCAAATTTGTGAATCATGGGCATTGCAGAAGCAGAAAAGGTTCAAGCAAAAGGGATTCATAATGTATTCAATAAGGTAATAACAGAATATTTCCCAAATCTCGAGAAAGTTTTGCCTATTCAGGTATAGGAAGCCTCCAGGACACTGAAGACACTTGACTAAAATAGAACCTACCCAAGGCATATCATCATTAAAACAACAAGCACAAAGACTAGAGAAAGAATATTGAAGGCTGAAAGAGATAAAAAAACAAGTAATGTATAAAGGTAAACCCATCAAAATCATAGCAGATTTCTCGACAGAAACCTTAAAGGCAAGAAGGGCGTAGATGAGGTATTCCAGGCACTGAATGAAAATAACTATGACCCTAGGATACTCTACCCAGCAAAACTGTCATTCAAAGTAGATGGAGCAATAAAAGTCTTCTATGATAGCAGAAACTAAAACAATATATGACCACAAAGCCACCACTACAAAGGATTCTTCTAGGAATTCTGCACACAGAAAATAAAAGCAAACAAAACCATGAAAGGACAGGCAGTACCAAACCAAAGGAGATGAAAAAGCAAGAAAGTAGAGAATAACATTGATTCAGCTACACACAATCAAACCCTTAAACAACAAAATCAACTAAATGGCAGGAATCCCCATATATCTATCAATATTAACACTAAATGTCAATGGATTCAACTCCCCCATCAAAAGTTGGGCAAACTGGATTAAAAAGAAAGATGTAACAATCTGTTGTTTACAGGAAATGCATCTCATTGACAGAAACAAACATTGGCTTAGGGTGAAAAGCTGGAAGTAGACTTACCAAGCCATTGGCCCTCGAAAAGAGGCTGGAGTAGCAATACTTATATCAGACAAACTAGACTTCAAACTTACATTGATCAAATGAGATAAAGAAGGACACTCCATACTAATAAAAGGAGAAATGCACCAAAAGGAAATAACAATTATCAACTTACATGCACCCAAAGTCAGTGAACCCAATTTCATCAAACATACTCTGAAAGACTGAAAAGCACATATAGAATCCAATACAGTGGTAGAGGGAGACATCAATACCTCCCTATCACCAATAGATAGGTCATCCAAACAAAGAATCATTAATGTAATTCTAGAACTAAATAATACCATAGATCAAATGGGCCTAGCTGATGTCTACAGAATATTTCATCCAACATCTGCACAATATGCATTTTTCTTAGAAGCCCATGGAACTTTCTCCAAATTTTTATCATATCATAGGGCACAAAGCAAGTGTCAGCAAATATAAGAAAATAGAAAAGATCCCATGCATTCTATCTGATCATAATTCATTAAAAATCAACAACAAAAACAACAGTATAAGACATACAAACAATTGGAAGCTGAACAACACATTGGTGAATGATCAATGGATCACTGATGAAATAAAAGAGGAAATTAAGATTCCTGGAAGATAATGAAAATGAAAACACAACCTACCAGAACCTATGGGAGATAGCAAATGCAGCCCTAAGAGGAAATTTATAGCCATGAGTGCATATAACAAAAGAACAGAAATATCTCAAATCCATGATCTAATGTTACATCTAAAACTCCTAGAAGAACAAGAACAACTAAAACCCAAATCAAGCAGAAGGATAGAAATAACAAAAATAAGGGCTGAAATTAATGAAATAAAGACCAAAATACCATACAAAGAATCAATGAAGCTAAAAGCTGGTTCTTTGAAGAAATAAAGAAGATTGACAAGCCCCTGGCAAATTTGACTAAAATGAGAAGGGAAAAGACCCAAATCAGTAAAATCAGAAATGCAAAAGGGGAGATAACAACAAACACCAAAAAAAAAAAAAAACCCAGGGACTCATCAGAGACTACTTTGAGAACCTATATTCCAATAAATTTGAAAATCTTGAAAAAACAGACAGATTTCTAGATACAAATGACCATCCAAAACTGAAGCAAGAGTATATTAACCACCTAAACAGATCTATAACACAAAATGAAATTGAAACAGCAATAAAGAGTCTCCCAAACAAGAAAAGTCGGGGACCTTATGGATTCTCTGCTGAATTCTATCAGGCCTTTAAAGAAGAACTAATACCAACTCTTCTTAAACTTTTCAATGAAATATAAAGGGAAGGAACACTGCCTAACTCATTCTATGAAGCCAGTATTACAATCATCCCAAAACCAGAGAAAGACACCTCCAAAAAGGAGAACTATAGGCCAATCTGAATGAACATTGATGCAAAAATCCTCAATAAAATTATGGCAAACTGAATCCAACAACACATCAGAAAGATCATTCACCATGACCAAGTAGGCTTTACCCCAAAGATGCAGGTGTGGTTCAACATATACAAATCTATAAATGTAATACAGTACATTAATAGAAGCAAGGACAAAAACCATTTGATCATCTCAATAGATGAAGAAAAAGCCTTTGACAAGATCCAACACCACTTCATGATAAAAGCTCTAAGAAAACTAGGAACAGAGGAATGTACCTCAACATTATAATGGCTGTAGCCAGTATCATACTTAATTAGAAAAACTGAAACCATTACCCCTAAAATCAGGAATGAGACAAGGGTGCCCACTCTCCCCACTCTTATTCAACATAGTTCTGGAATTCCTAGAATTAGGCAAGCAATTAGGCAAGAAGAAGAAATAAAAGGAATACAAATAGGTAAAGAAACTGTCAAAGTACCCCTATTTGCAGATGACATGATCTTATACCTCAAAGACCCAAAAACTGTACCCAAAAACTCTTAGACACCATAAACAGCTTCAGCAATGTGGCAGGATACAAGACCAAGTCACAAAAATCAGAAGATTTTCTATGCACCAACAGTGCATAGAATTGATAAAGGAAATATGAACACAATTCCATTTACAATAGCCTCAAAAAATCAAATACCTAGGATGAAACTTAACAAAGGCTATGAAATGACCTGTGCAAGGCAACTACAAACCTCTGAAGAAAGAGATTAGGAAGACTACAGTAGGTGGAAAGATCTCCCATGCTCATGGATTGGCAGGATGAACATAGTAAAAATGGCTATACTACCAAAAGCAATCTACATGTTCAATGAAATTCCCATCAAAATCCCAATGGCATTAATCACAGAGATTGAAAAATCTATCCTAAAGTTCATTTGGAAATACAAGCGAGTGTAAATAGCCAAGGCAATATTCAGCAAAAAGAGCAATGCTGGAGGTATCACAATACCTAACTTTAAACTATATTACAGAACTATAGCAAAAAAACAGTATATATGGACACAAAAACAGACTTGATGACCAGTGGAACAGAAGACCCAGATATGATTCCACACTGCTATGCCCATGTTATTTTTGACAAAGTCACCAAAAACATATCGTGGAGAATAGACAGCCTCTTCAACAAATGTTGCTGGAGAAGTGGTTGTCTGCCTGTAGAAAACTGAAACTAGATCCATGTCTATTATCCTGTACTAATATCAATTCAAAGTAGATTAAGGACCTTAATATCAGGCCCTAAACTCTGAAGTTAGTACAGGATAGAGCAGGGAGCACTCTGGAAACTATAGGTACAGACGTGGACTTCCTCAATAGAACTCCAGCAGCCCAGCAACTACGAGAAAGGATGGACAAATGGAACTCCATGAAATTAAAAAGCTTCTGCACAAAGAAAGAAATGATCTCTAAACTGAAGAGACCACCCACAGAGTAGGAGATAATATCTGCTGGCTATACATAAAAGTACTGATAACCAGAATACACAGGGAGCTCAAAGAACTAAATTTCCCAAAAATCAATGAACCAACAAAGGAGTGGGCAACTGAACTAAATGGAACTTTTTCAAAGGAAGAAATCCAAATGGTCAAAAAACACATGAAAAAAATGCTCACCATCTCTGGCCACAAGGGAAATGCAAATCAAAAGCACTCTAAGATTCCACCTCACTCCTGTTAGAATAGCTGTCATCAAAAACACCACTAACAACAGATGTTGGCAAGGATGTGGGGAAAAAGGAACCCTCATACACTGCTGAGGGGAATGTAAGCTACTACAACCACTTTAGAAGACAATATGAAGTCTTCTTAAAAAACTAAATATAGATCTTCCATATGATCCAGGAATCGCCTTTCTAGGGATATACCCAAAGGAGTGTGACTCAGGTTATCCCAAAGGCACCTGCACACCCATGTTTATTGCAGTGGGATGCCCCACTGCCAACGAATGTATTAAGAAAATGTGGTATTTATACACAGTGGAATTTTACTCCGCCACAAAGAAGAATGAAATTTTGTCATTTGCAAGTAAATGGCTGGAACTGGAGAACATCATCTTAAGCAATGTTAGGCTCAGAAGTCTGAAAATCATATGTTCTCCCTCATATATGGACTTTAGATCTGAAACAAATGCAGCAACATTATTGGAATGGGTCACATGCCAAGGAGAGAATGCATACATGAGGAATAGGGAAGGTAGGAAACCCCAAAATTGAATGTGTCTGATGGACCCACTGTAGCGTAGTGAATAAAGTAATCTTAAACTGACAGAGGCCACTGTGGGAAGGTGACCAGGAAGTACTGAAGAGGTCTGCTAGAGATGAATCAATTCTGGTTGTAATATACATGTGCATGGAAGCAATGCTAGGAATCTCTCTGTATAGCTATCTTTATCTCAAGCTAGCCACAATGCTATGTCTTTCTTATTAACTCTTATGTTTTCTCTTCAACAGAATTGGAGAAGATGGCAGAACAGGTTCTGCCTGGAAGTGAGGTAGGGGGTGGGGGATGGGGGCAGAGATGGCCCAAACAATGTATGCATATATGAATAAATGAATAAGTAATAAAAAATGATGAAACATAAAACCAGAGTTTACTTATGTACTCCCACTTCTACTCCAGTTGTCTGTATGTCTATGCTTTTGTCAGTATAAATCTATCTTAAAAGCTATTGTTTGTATAGTAAGATTGTAAATCTGGGATTGTGACTCTTCCTACTTTGTTGTTTATCAAGACTGCATATTTTCTATTCAAGATCCCTTGGAATTTATGAAGTTTGAGATTGGCTTGTCCATTTCTGAAAAACTGCAACTACAATTTTAATTATGATTAAATTATCTCTATATATCCCTTTGCCTAGTGTTTTCACTTTAACAATAGTAAGTTTTCTTATACATGTCCTCTGTGACTCATTTTTAATTTCCATTATAGTTAAAGAAGATCTTTTGTATGATTTCATTGGTTTGGTTTTACTTTTATTTATGATAGGGGGTTACTATATGTTGCCCAGTCTGGTCTTGAACCCTTAGGTTCAAGTGATCCTCCTTTCTCAGAGTCTCAGGAGATGGGATTTCAGTGCATAGCAGTTTTGTTGTTTTTACTTTTAATGAGACTTGTTTTATGGCCTAACCTAAGGCCTATCCTGGAGAATGTTCTATGTGCATTTGAGGCTAATGTGTTTTCTGTGGTTGGGTGTACTGTTCTTTGTATCTTCTGGTCCAGTTTATTTACAGTATTGCTTAACTCCTCTGTTTCCTTGCTGGCTTTCT